>NC_086449.1:6031869-6041869 GCF_028390025.1 Pseudophryne corroboree | reverse complement strand
CAGAGACTGACGCACCGCCCTGATGAAATTATCAATGCCTGGGCTGTCAAAATCTTCACTATCTGACTGTTGGTCTAATCCGCCCTCCTCACCCTCATCTTGCGCAGTGAGGTCTGGCATAGAATCGTCAGAATGCAACATAGCAGAAACTGGTAAATCATAAGACAAATTAAAATTATCTCTTCTACCCAAAATGGACTTGGACCTTTGTAAAGGTTGACTTCCTCCTTGACTTCTGGCGGTCTCACCCGAGACTCCGATCTTGCCGCTTCCCGCTCGTGTCGAGCGGCGGCCAATTCTGATTGCAACCCAGCCATTACATCTGCTAGCATAGCCCATGGAGGGTCCGGGGAGGAAACCGGAATCGAAACCGGAGTGGAAATTGTATTTGTAGCTGAATTCACAAAACATACTGTACATGTGGTAGATCCATCCGGTAACACACTCTTACAGACATTGCAGTGAAACTGCTTTTTTGCTTTTGCTGGTGCCTTACTCATTATGCAGACAGACAATACAATATACAAAGACAGACACTTGTACGACTCAGTAAATTACCAAGGTGTGTCTATATATATATGGCCGAAGTGCAGTGCACGTGGCCAGTACTATAGGAAACCTGATCTCAAATTCCCACTAACACCCCTGCGCCATCCGGTGGAGTAGTGTTGTAGGACAGGATCTTCCAAAACTGAAAGAGAAACAGGATTGAACAGGAAGCATGGTCAAAAATGGCCCCATGCCATGCTTACACTAATAATCACAGGTCAGGTTATAACACACATTGAAAGTCTATAACCTGTCACTAACTGCATTAAAAATCAACCCTGTTAATATAGGCTTAAAAGCCTATATAATTAAACCACCACCCAGCATCTTGTGCAAACATACAACTCTCTCCCCTTTGCAGCTGCGCTGCTGTGAGGAGACTCGTCCCCCACTCCCCCCCTGTGCTCCGGGTACCAGGTGCCGGAGATCTGGTGCAGGGAGCCGGGGAGCGCTCTGTACAGCGGCGGGACGCGCGTCTTCCATCAGGGAGCAGGTACCGGGGAGTGGGTACCGGGGAGCGGGTGCCGGGAGCCAGAGCGGCCGCGTTGTGAGTGGCGTGTGGGGCTGTGAGCGTCTCCGGCGGCGGCGGGCGGAAGGTAGAATGGAGCACTGGCGCGCACACAAGCAAAGTTCCCCACACAGCGGGGCAGCAGCGTGAGCTGACCGCCCCGTCCCCCAGCATACCTGAACTCCTGTGGTGAGGGGCTATGACTGGGCTTCTTCTGCAAGCTCCGTCCAGCCTTTCCTGCAGGATGATCTGCACTTGGCTGTGAGGGTGCTCTTTTAGAGAGTTCCGACACGCCAGCAGCTGCTTGTAGCAGCTTCCACTATCCCGGACCCTTGCCTTTTGGTAAGGGGGGAAGGGATGTGTAAAAAAAAATATAGAAAAAATAAAATAAAAAATAAAATAAGAATATGTGCTGCAGAGCTAGCACTCGTGCTTGTCATGCTGTGAGCACAGAAAAAACACTGAGGTACTCTGGGAATATGGAGGGGAGGAGAGTTACTAAATTTAAATATTCAGTGCCTAGTTCTGCTAAAGCCGTCCATATCCCAAGAGTACTCCAGTGCCCCCTGTGGATGAAAAAGAAAAGACACGGATTGCGAAAATTCACAAATAGCATTTCAGACAGAGACTGAATAAGGATCTGCAAGATGCATGCAATACAAAAGAGTTTAACAGATTGTGGCAGACCTAGGTTTGTTTAAAACGTGATGTTCATTGATAAATGTTTCAATGAACCTCATCCATACGATGACACTAATTGCAGACCCTCCAACATGACCCGTCCCACTAGGTACAAAATGCTCTGTTTCTGGACTTCCCTCTTAATTTATTAATGCCATCACCTGTGAAGAATCAGCTTTCTTATCATTTAACTAGTTCAACACAGGTGATGGAAATCATACATTAAAAGGGAAGTCCAGAAACAGAGCATTTTGTACCTAGTGGGACGGGTCATGTTGGAGGGTCTGTAATTGTTACTCCGTGTGGGTTTATACAAAAATAACCAATTGAAGCAGCTTTCTCAGTCACTAGTCATCAACGTAAAGCTGCTCTGATTGGTTAGTTGTGGACTGAGGGCAGAGCTATGCGCAATGCCTATATTTATGGAGTTGAGCTATTATCGGCCAACTGAGCATGTGTCGTGTTTGCACTGCGCACACTCCAAGGTACCTTAGCGATGAAGATTTATCCGCAAAGTGACTGACAGTCAGGGACCATTTGGGGGAGGTGACAGTGTGTGGCATAAAAAATGCAGGACGTGTCTGAGCCTACAACTGCGATCACGTACACACACAACATGGCGCCAGCGTCACAATTCCCAGGGCCATACTGCGCCATCGGTGGGTATCTCAACAGAGATCCAGGCATCTGGGTCATTTGTATATTTTTGACTATCCACTGCTCATGGTACATCTCTGAATTAGGCAATGAGACTGGTAGTGTCCCATATTAAAATACGTGTTTTAAAAAAAAAATTTAACATTCTTAAGTTAACACCCACCGCTCAGGGATTTTCGGATGAACCTCAGTGCTATAAATCTGGGCTGGCTTTTACTAAAGTGAGGGTCCCATTTTATTTTTCATTTTGAGGGCCCTGTTCTCCTGGGACATTCAGCCCCATACTGAACAGACTCAGACTGAGTAAACCTAATATTTCACTTGATGAATTAGTGTATAAACTTATAAGCAGAAGCTCCTAGAACATCGTACCTTGAGGCGCCTCACTCCGGTGACTTCATCCCACAGCCATATCTCCCGATACTGCATCTGGGTCAAGTTGAATAAACTGACCGCCCTGACTTTACAGCCAACCACAGTCCACCTCACATAAGGACTGGAGGTCTTGTGAGTCCCTTCCGCACCTCCGAGCGGAAATAACCTAATCAATCCATAAAGTTTGTTTCACCAAATGTCTACAGCTGAGGACTACATTTCACAGCTATCGGAAGACGCTGTTTCCTTCTACGAAGACATGTTGGGCTTCACATTGGCGCTATTCAACGACATCAACAAATTGACAATAAAAATGAACGAGGCTATCTGACGTGCATTTTTCCCACGTGTTTGGGATATTTCTTCCTCAACTCTGCAATGATGTAACGAGGAAGACCTTTCCAAAAAATGTGCAGGTTGACTTGAAGCCAGGACAAAGAGTACTGAGGGTTGTAACTGGCTACCATACACCGAATCAATGTGGTTAAACAAACTTTAAGAATAGGAAAGAGTTCTTACTTCCTCACTGTACAGAAAATAAATTATACAGTAAGCCCAGGTAATATCCCAAGAGTAAGAGGATGTTGTGGACACATTTTAAAGAGAATAGAGGGAAGATTTTCTTTCATAACTCCAAGCATGAAAAACCTTGTCTATACTATAGTCCATGGTCTTCAGATAACTCAAAAAAAGGCAGTGTTAAAGTCATATACCACTTTAAAGGTAATAAGAACAAATTTATTCATTTGTAGTGTTTCTCCTCTGTTGGACTCCTATAGTAAGTTTTCATAAAAGGCTGGGAGCCAATCTAGAAATTCTTGGTAAGGGTCATCCTGTTCATGTGAAGATTTGGAGGATGGAAGACGTCTTCAAAGGAAGCCCTGTAGAAGAAAAATAAATTAGTATCAGAAAAGGATGAAGAACATATTTTACTTAAAAGAAGTAAAATAAAATAATAATAAAGACAGTGTAGAATATTTCTGAAAACTGGGCAACAGGCAAATGGTAAACATGCAGCAATTTGCAGATTCTATATATTTATAATGAGCACATTTGTCACGTTACACTGTACTGCATATTTATCAGCAAAAGGTGAAAGAGAAGAGTGGCAGTGGAGAGTAGAAGTGGAAGAGCAGAAAAAAGTGGTAGTGAAAGACAAAAGTAGAAGAGAAGAGAGGAGTGGTAGAGGAAGGCGGAAGTGGCAGAGCAAAGAGGAGTAGTAGAGGAAAGCAGAAGTGGAAGAGCAGAGAGGAATGGGAGAGGAAGACTGAGGTGAAATAAAAGAGAAAAGATGTAGAAGAAAGTTTAAGTGGAAGAACAGAGAGGAGCGGTAGAGGAAGCGAGAAGTGGAAGAGCAGAGAGCAGTGGTAGTGAAAGACAGAAGTTGGAAGAGAAGAGAGGAGTGGTAGAGAAAGGCAGAAGTGGAAGACAAGAGAGGAGAGGTACAGGAAAGCAGAAGTGAAAAAGCAGAGAGGATTGGAAGAACAATGTAGAAATGTCAGAGCAGAAAGGAGCAGTAGAGGAAAGTGGAAGAGCAGAGTAGAGTGGTAGAGAAAGACAAAAGTGGAAGAGCAGGGAGGAGTAGTAGATGAAAACAGAAGTTGAAGAGCAGAGAAATGTAATAGCAGAATGGAGAAGTGGAAGAGCAGAGAATTGTAGTAGCAGAATGGAGAAGTGGAAGAGCAGAGAGGAGTAGGAGAGGAGGATAGAATGTGGAAGAGAAAAGGGGAGTGGTAGAGAAAGGCAGTAGAAGGAAAGCAGAAGAGGTAGAGTGATAGAAATATCAGAGCAGAGAAAATTAGTAGACAGAAAGTGGAAGAGAAAAGATGAGCGGCAGGGGAAGGCAGAAAGTGGAAGAACAGAGATGAGTGATAGAGGAAGGCAGAAGTTGAAGAGCAGACAGGAGTGGTAGAGAAAGGCAGAAGTGGAAGAGAGGAGTGGTAGAAGAAGGCAGAAGTGGAAGAGTAGAGAGGAGTAGTAGAAGAAGGTAGACCTGAACGAGCAGGGGGGAGGAAGATGGAAGATGAGGTGGAATAGAAAAGAGTAGTGGTAGAGAAAGGCAGAAATGGCAGATAAGAGATGAATGGTAGAGGGAGGCAGACATGGAAAAAAGATAGGCGAGGAAGAGGAAGGGAAAAGTAGATGAGCAGAGAGAAGCAGTAGAAGAAGGCAGAAGAAGAAGAGCAGAAGATGTGGTAACGAAGGGAGTAGTGGAAGAGCAGAGAGAAGAGGAGGTGAAAGACAGAAGGTGGAAGAGAAGAGAAAAGTGATACATGAAAGCAGAAGTGGAAAAGCAGAGAGGAGTGGTGGAGGAAAGGAGAAATGTCAGAGCAGAGAAGAGCGGCAGAGGAAGGTAGAAATGTCAGAGCAGAGAGGAGTGGCAGAGAAAGACAGAAAGTGAAAGAGAAAAGAGGAGTGGTAGGGGAAGGCAAAAGTGGAAGAGAAGAGAGGAGTGGTAGAGGAATGCAGAAGTGGAAGAGCAAAGAGGAGTGGTAGAAAAAGACAGAAGTGGAAGTGCAGAGAGGAGACGTAGAGGAAGGCTGAAATGGAAGAGCAGAGAGGAGTGGTAAAGAAAGACAGAAGGTGGAAAGAACAGAGGAAGGTGGAAATGGAGGAGCAGAAAGGAGTAGTAGAGGAAGATAAAATATGGAAGAGAAAAGAGGAGTGGTAGAGGTAGGCAGATGTGGCAGAGAAGAGAGGAGTGGTAGATGAAGACAGAAGAGGAAAATAAGAGAGGAGAGGTAGAGGAAGGGAGAAATGGCAGATAAGAGAGGAATGGTAGAGGGAGGCAGACATGGAAAAAAGATAGGCGAGGAAGAGGAAGGGAAAAGTAGATGAGCAAAGAGAAGCAGTAGAAGAAGGCAGAAGAAGAAGAGCAGAAGATGTGGTAACGAAGGGAGTAGTGGAAGAGCAGAGAGAAGAGGAGGTGAAAGACAGAAGGTGGAAGAGAAGAGAAAAGTGATACAAGAAAGCAGAAGTGGAAAAGCAGAGAGGAGTGGTGGAGGAAAGGAGAAATGTCAGAGCAGAGAAGAGCGGCAGAGGAAGGTAGAAATGTCAGAGCAGAGAGGAGTGGCAGAGAAAGACAGAAAGTGAAAGAGAAAAGAGGAGTGGTAGGGGAAGACAAAAGTGGAAGAGAAGAGAGGAGTGGTAGAGGAATGCAGAAGTGGAAGAGCAAAGAGGAGTGGTAGAAAAAGACAGAAGTGGAAGTGCAGAGAGGAGACTTAGAGGAAAGCTGAAATGGAAGAGCAGAGAGGAGTGGTAAAGAAAGACAGAAGGTGGAAAGAACAGAGGAAGGTGGAAATGGAGGAGCAGAAAGGAGTAGTAGTAGAGGAAGATAAAATATGGAAGAGAAAAGAGGAGTGGTAGAGGTAGGCAGATGTGGCAGAGAAGAGAGGAGTGGTAGATGAAGACAGAAGAGGAAAATAAGAGAGGAGAGGTAGAGGAAGGGAGAAATGGAAGAGCAGAAAGGAGTGGTAGAGGAAGGCAGAAGTGGAAGCGCAGAGAGGAGAGATAGAGGAAGGCAGAAATGGAAGATCAAAGAGGAGTGGTAAAGAAAGACAAAGGTGGAAGAGAAGAGATGAGTGGCAGAGGAAGGCAGATGTGGAAGAGCAGAGATTAGTAGTAGATGAGGACAGTAGTGGAAGAGCAGAGAGTAGTAGTAGATGAGGACAGAAGTAGAAGAGCAGAGAAATGTGTTAGTGGAAGGGAGAAGTGGAGTAGTAGAGGAAGACAGAAGGTGGAAGAGAAAAGAAGAGTGGTAGAGGAAGCAGAAGTGGAAGAGAAGAGAGGAGTGGTAGAGGAAGGCAGAAGTGGGAAAAAGAGAGGAGAGGTAGAGGAAGGGAGAAGTGGAAGAGCAGAGAGGATTTGTAGAGAAAAACAGAAGATGGAAGAAAAGAGAGGAGTGGTAGTGGAAAGCAGAAGTGGAAAAGCAGAGTGGAGTGCTAGAGAGAGACAGAAAGTGTAAGAAAAAAAAACAGTGGCAGAGGAAGACAGAAGTGGAAGAGCAAAGATATGTGGTAGGGGAAGAGAGGAGTGGAAGAGCAGAGAGGAGTGGTGGAAAAAGCAGAAGCTGTAAGAGATGAGTAGTATAGAAATAGCAAACGTGGAAGACCAGAGAGATGTGATTAAAGAAGGGAGAACTGGTAGAGCAGAAAGAAGTAAAGACAGTCAAAAGATGAAAGAGAAGAGCGGAGTGTTAGAGGAAGGCAAAAGTGAAAGAGAGGAGAGGTAGAGTTAGAAAGAAGTGAAAAAGCAGAAAGGAGCGGTTGAGGAATGGAGAAATGTCAGAGCAAAGAGGAGTGGTAGAGAAAAGTCGAAGTGGAAAAGAATAGAGGTGTGGTAGTGAAAGGCAGAAGTGGAGAAGAGAGGAGTAGTAGAGGAAAGCAGAAGT
Organism: Pseudophryne corroboree; assembly: GCF_028390025.1. NCBI lineage: Eukaryota > Metazoa > Chordata > Amphibia > Anura > Myobatrachidae > Pseudophryne > Pseudophryne corroboree. The sequence continues at coordinate 6,034,709 of NC_086449.1, read as the reverse complement.
GAAAGAGTAAGGAAGAGTGGTAGAGGAAGGGTGAAGTGTCAGTGCAGAGAGAAGTAGTAGAGGAAGACTGAAATGGAAGAGTAGAGAGAAGTGGTAGAGCAAATTAGAAGTGGAAAAGCAGAGATGAGTGGTACAGGAAAGCAGAATTGGAAAATCAGAGAGGATAGTTAGAGGAAGGAAAAAATGTCAAGAGCAGGATAGAGTAGTAGAGGAAGACTGAAGTGGAAGAGCAGAGAGAAGCAATAGAGAAGACAAGTGGAAAAGCAGAGAGGAGAGAAGAGGAGGAAGGAAGACATGGAAGAGCAGAGAGGAGAGGCAGAAGGGAGTAGAGGCAGAGCAGAGAGGCGTGGTAGAGGAAAGCAGAAGTGGAAGAGCAGAGAGGAGTGACAGAAGTGGCATAGCAGAGAGGAGTGATACAGAAAGACAGAAGTGGAAGACGATATGAGAAGAGCAGATGGTGGCAGAGCAGAGATCATTGGCAGAAGAAATCAGGAGTGGAAGAGCAGAGAAGTGTGGTAGACAAAGGCAGACGTGGCAGAGCAGAGAGGAGTAGTAGAGGAAGGAAGATGACAGCAATAATTCAGATAATGACTTAGAAATCTAAAGAATACCGCAGGTGACCAGCTGAGGCACAAATGGACATTAAGTAATGACATCAGACCTGATAATGGGTTCCTGGGCTCTGGGATGTGACAATCTGTGGCTACCATATAATACAGAAAGCATTACAATAAGGGACTTACTGTATAATACAGAGAACATCACAGTGCATGCCATATAATATCGAGAGACTCCCAATAACCCCCATAGAATACACAAGGCATCCCAGTGACAGCCACACAATGCACAGGGAATCCCAGTGACCACAATACAATACACAGAGCATCCCAGTGACTGCCATACATTAAAGAGCATCCCAGTGATTGTCATACAGAAAGCAGAACACTGCAGTGACCACTATACAATATACAAAGCATCCAGTGTCCATTATACAATAGACAGAGCATCTCAGTTACCACCGTACAATACACTTAGCATAACTATGTTTTCCATACAATACACATAGCATTTCAGTAGCCCCCATACAAAACATAAAGTATCCCAGTGACAGTCATCAAATACAAAAAGCAACAGCGACCTCCATATAATACAGAGACCAACATAGTGACTGCCATATAATACAGAGAACGTCCCTGTATCTACCATATTATACAGAGAGCATTACAATAACTGTCATACAATACAGAGAGCATCCCAGTGACCACCATGTGATACAGTAGATATGACAAGGACTCCATACATAGTCATAACATCATGATCTGTTTCTCTTGCTGCAGCCACAGTGCAACCACAGTTTACGGAGGGTCTATCAGAGAATGGTGCGGCTGGTTGGTGGGGAAAAACGAGTGCTATCGACTTAAAGTGGGATTGGATGATGAGGAAGTAGGCCCAATTATTAGATGCGGGTGCTATTAGTTTTATGTTGGGGCTGGTTGGAGAGCTTTCCATAGGTGGTTAGTGCTGATCACTTTTCCAGAGGAGGTCATGTAGCGAATTGTACTAAACAGCTCACATTGCTTCTTCATGGGCAGTAGGCTCTTTGTGCAGAGCACTGGTGGCATCATCGGCGGGAGTCACATGAGTATAGTGAGGAAGCGTATGTGACAGAAGTGGCTGGGCAATGTATCACACTCCCTTGTCTCATATTATTAACACCCTCTCTTCCATTATCTATCTATCTATATAAATGTGAAAGCCCTCACTGACTGACTCACTCACTGACTCACTCACTCAGTCATCACTGACTCATCACTAATTCTCTCACTTCCCGATATGTTAGGAAGATGAAATGTAACACAGGTATACTCCAGGTGGGAAATAGGAAAACTACGTAATTAGAATTTTAATAAGCCTCCCCTAAGGAGATGAACAGGGGGTTGACATAATGACGTCATTACCGATGCCTGGCTTGCGTTGCGTGAACGATAACGCCCAAACGGACAATCGGATCAAAATTTGGATTGCACCTCCAGTGCGTAGAATTTAATAAGCTACAAAAATGGTCCTGTCACTTTTTACCGTATCTGCTACGGACGCTCCCCGGGTAACGCCAAGAACCATGGATTCATATTTACTTACATTAACACGTCTCAAATTTACATCTCTTTATATTTACCAAATTACTAACACTCACTTATATGTACAACCATGAAATCAGAAACTCCCGTGCGAAGAATGGGTAGTACAGCTAGTCATTACATTTTTACGACTAAACACGCGTTTTTGGAGGTAAAGTGTCCCCGAATGTATGACTTAGGGACCAAAGTAGCTATCTCCGATATCTGCTGTGAACCCCGTATTCCCGACTGCAGCCACAGTCGCCTATAGGTATCTATGCGGGATGCGATGATACCAGATTTGCCAATATCCAGAATGTGATGCACTGCGGAGATTGGCCCCCGCAGCTTCCGCCACATCCGAAAATGGCGTTATTCTGCTGTAGCCTATACACATCATGTTATTAACCGATAGCGAGTTCCCCCGGAAACCTGCCTGGCAATGGCCGCCCCGCTTGCGCTGGCGTCCTGCTTCCACACCATGCACATGACAGGGACCTGGCCCTATCGGAGCCCCTGTCTCTCAGTGATATATTTCCCTGGTATAATCGCTAATATCGCACCCAGATCACACCATGTGATTCCTGATAAACAGACCCTTGTTTCCTCTAATTCCTCCAAATAAATATACAGAGAATGACAACACTCCGCTGCCCCGGTGACACCGTAACAGTGCGCACACGCGAGCCGCGGACCCGGCAGCGCAGATTCCTGCATTTAGTT
>NC_086449.1:6006869-6024369 GCF_028390025.1 Pseudophryne corroboree | reverse complement strand
TAGCATAGCAGAATTGCTAACGAGGGCCCTCATTCCAAATTGTTCGCAGCAGATCATCGCATCGCAAACGGCAAAAAAACTCAATCTGCGCAAGCGCAAAAGCGGAAATACGCATGCGCAAAGCTAGCGATACGACACTTGTGCAGAATTACTATAAGAAAATCTGCTCGTAATACACAAATGAAAACAGGGAGTGACGGAGGCGTGGCAGAGGCACGGCTTCGCAATCCTACGAAATGGGCGTGAAAGTGGGCGGCTAGTGCGGGAGTATGCATCCAGCAGTTGGCGTGTTTTTGGTAAAAATGCGTATCCTATGTTAAAAGTACATATCAAATGTTCGCTATCTTGACGCAGCCGAAGAGTAAGGGGCCCTACTCACTGGCCGACCCGCCGCCGAGCTGCCCGACGGCGGATACGGCCGACGAGCGACCCGGCGGCGGGGGGGCAGGTTGCCCCTAGTAACCAAAGGTTTTTTTTTGGGGGGGGGGGGTTTATATGGACAATTAAGTGTTGTGCAAGGCATACAGATTTAAAATTATACTATGCAATGTTTGTCTTAATATTCTGATTGTTCCCTTGTTCCACAAATGTCAAAATGCCATGTTCAAGTTTACAGGGCACAGTTTTCATGAGTGCATAACCTTTAATACAACACACAAACAATTGTAAAGTAATTTTTTTTTACTTCAAAAAAAGAACAAAATCACCAACACAACATGGCTACAAATGAGCATCACATACAGAGATGGACATAGCAGCAAGCAGATGGCATTGGCCAAATGCACATAGCAGAACCCAGTACTATGGTAACCCCATCTTCTGACAAAATATGATGTTTTCAATTAAGTAAGTGAACCCCCAGACAGACTAAACTTTTAGGGGAACTGAGGTAGATTCCGGAACAAACACACAAACATACACAGCACGCTAGGAAGAGGAAGATGGCTCAGGTGTAGGCACAAATAACTCACAGGCTACAATTTAAAGAAAACCTTTCACTTTGAGGGAGTTCTACATTCTGGCCACACAAGCCAAAATAAAAAAATACATCGAGGCAACATGTAAAACATGGGTGCTGCTCATCTGGAGAGACATCACTTTCTCTCCCCCCCCCGCCTGATGTAGTTCTTCTTGGCTTGGTCTGCGGAGCGACCTTCGAGGGCCCTGCCCAGTGGGATGTTCTTCCTGGGCAGGGGGAGGAGAGGGAGCCGATGTGGCTGGCTCTCTGCCACTGTGGGCAAGGGAGACAGCGATGTCCTGGAGCCCTTGCCGAATCGAATTGGCAAGTTCTTGGAAGGAGGAGGCGAGTTGATCTTGGCCCTGCCTGATCTCTGCCAGACCTTGGCAGAGTTGAGCTACACCTTGCTCCACACTGGTTCTGTGCCCAGTGAGCCGGACAGGTATCTGGCTTACCTCCCGGAGCATCCTGTCCTGAAAAGCATTCAGGCTCTCACCATACCTGGCTATTTCAGTCAGGATTTCCGGGATAGCAGAGGGTTGGGTAGGGGGGCCAGTTGGAATCTGGATGGGTGGGATTTGTGGTCCCACAGTGCCAGACACACTAGGTCCCTCCACCTCAGCCTCAGCCACATAACCATCCTGTGACTCTACATGCTCACCCCCCTGTGCTGTGTTATGTGCAAAGCAAATAGAAGAATGAGTGGAAAAAGAGTAGAAAAAAACAATATGAGACTTTTGTATCCAAAAAAAATTAACAATACAAATATGTGTGTAAACTTACCTGGCAAGTCATGTGCATGGAGTATTTCAGGCAGGTCCGTGTCCATATAAGACACCCCAACCCCCTCCTCGTAGCTCACACAGTCCATCGCTATCTCCTCAAGATCTGTGTATTCCACAGTGGCAGCAGGACCTCCCCCTGTTGCCCTCGAGGCATTCCACTCCGCAGACCTCTTGCCCTTCAGGCGGGATTTGAAGTCGGCCCAACTACATATGTGGTGACAAATAGGGGCAAGGTAGTGTTAAATTATGAAAGCCTGCTTTAATATATAGTACACATGTTATGCATTTGGTTGCTATAGGCAACATCACATCTAAGTAACTTTTTAAGAATACTTGGCACAGAAAATGGACTGGCAATATACACTTACCGTCTTCGAACTTCCTGCGAGATGCGGACTATTGAGCCGACTTCATTAACAGAATCAGTGATGTCCCTCCAAATTCTGTCTTTGGTTGCAGCACCCATGTTTTTGGGTCCTCAATGTATTTTTTGCATGGCCTGTGTGACCAAAATCTCCCTCTTAGTGAAGGCGGGCTGTCTTTTTTTTTTTTTTGGAAGTAGCCTGTGAGCTATCGTCCTGACCTTCCTCACCATCTTCCTCTTCACTAGCTGCTTGTGTAGTTTGTGTTTGAGCTGCTAGTCCGGAATCACCCTCAGTTTCCCCACTAGCTATGTCTGGCAGGGGATTCACTCCTAACTCCTGGGTATCAGAAGAAGGAGTTTGTATAGTACTGGGTCCTGCTATTTCTGAGTCAGCATTGTCAAAGTCAAGCATCTGCCTCCGCAGTGCTAAGCTTCTATGTGCTAAAGCTGCCATCTGCTTCTGCACCTCGTCCATCTCTGCTGTCGTCTGCTCATGAGTAGCCATGTTGCTGGTGGCATGTGTGTATGCACAAGTGTTTAGCTATTTATAGCTGCGTGTATTTTCCGGTGCAGAATTCAGCGCAGGTGTATATTATGCAAATTGGTCCAGTAATTGTTGCACTGGCTATATAAACGCCCTGCATGCAGCCTGTGTGTGTGTGGGAGTATGCTGAAAATTACTGAAGCAAGGTGGACATTTCTGAGTGAGCACATTTCTGAGTGAGTTTTTAGAGTATTTTATATTGTTTCAGTACAGTTTTTTTTATGTAATGTTCTCCTTTTCATGTATGTTGTGTAAGATTGTTGTATATAATGGTTTTTTATTTTTAAAAATGTTTTTTTATTTATATATATGTGAAAACTAATATGTTTATGATTTGAAGCCATATCTTAATGATATGTGTGTGTGTGTGTGTGTGTGTGTGTGTGTGTGTGTGTGTCCGCGGGTGCGAATCTCCGCCCATGAGAACTGTACAAACTGTCCTGCACATCAATGTACACATATCAATAAAGTTTATTACAGATGACACCATACATTTCCAACCAATCACATGCCACCACACACTATAAATATAAGCCCATATATGGAAAACGCCATTGCCATGATGCGCGCAGCAGCTTTCACGCGCCGCGAGCTGCGCGTCCTGGTAGCGGTGATGGACCGCCGCGTAGGCCGCGCAGGGCCCTTTGTCCCAAATAGGGTAAAGCGCGAGGCCTACGCGGAGGTCCGCCGCTTATTGAGATCCCGCGTCCGCAGCAGGAGGACCATCATACAACTTGAGAGGCGCTGGAGCGACCTCCGCAGGCGCACGCCGGACCTGTTGGCGGAACTCCGCCAACAAACCCGTGACATACGTAGGCGCAGTAAGTTTATTACATTAAATAACACTGAGATTATTAGCATAAATTTTGCATATTTTCACTAAGTGATAGTGTGTAAATTTGCACACTGACAATGAACTATTGTAGAATAAACATGACACAGTGTGTGTGGGTAGGGCAAGCAGTACTGACTGTGTAGCAAGGTGCTTCTGAAAAAGTGCATGTTGTTGTACAGAGTTGCTACACAGGCTGTCAACTGAACCCAATAACTTGCTCAGTGGGGTAATTTTAATAAGGTGGGAGGTTTTAACCACTGGTGATGTTGCCTATAGCAACCAATCAGATTCAATCTATTAGATTCTAGAAGCAGCTTAATAAATGTTACGTATAATCTGATTGGTTGCTATGGCCAACATCACCAGTTTTAAAATTAGAAAAACCTATTAATGTTACCCCTGTGTCTTTAACATGGGATAGAACAGTGTAATAGAAAAATGCTGTTGTTAATATTTTACAAGCAACAACCTAAATATTACATATGTCATTCTAGGACCACCACAACGGCAAGCTGCTGCTGGGAGCCCCGACCAAGCCCCTTCTGAGCCCCCCTCCCCTTTTGTTGACCAATCCCCCTCTCCTTTCCAGTCCCCTTCTGAGCCCCCCTCACCTTCTGTCGCCCAATCCCCTTCTCCTTCCCAGTCCCCTTCTGTCGCCCAATCCCCTTCTCCTTCCCAGTCCCCTTCTGAGCCCCCCTCTCTCTCTCTTTCCCAGACCCCCTCTCTGGCCCCCTCCCCCTCTGTTGCCCAAACACCCTCTCCGCCCCCCTCCCCCTCTCAATCAGACCCACCCTCTGAAAGCAGGTCCCCAATCCCTCCTCCTTCCCCAATCCAGCCTCCTTCCCCCATCCAGCCTCCTTCCCCCATCCAGCCGCCTTCCCCATCCAGCCGCCTTCCACACCCAGTGAATGGGCAGAAGAAGCCCCTGCGGAGATTCCGGGGAGTCCGCATGTGGCAGATGAGAGTAAGTTTTTAAACATTTAAAATGTATTGGTTACCTACTTACACTTACAATTACAAAACATGAAGTGTTGTACTGTGGGCAATCTTGGGCCAAGGAAAAATGTTTGTGTTCTTCTTCATGGTCTAGATGTTGCTTTTACATTTATGTGAGTATCATTAGATGTACAGTGTCTATGTGTGCAATGTTTGGTCTGTCCACTCTAGGTCTACACTCATTAGGTCGACAGAGTTGCCAGGACAACAGGGTTTATATGTGCTAGGTTGTCAGTGAAACAGTTAGACCTGAGTGGAGTTTGGTATGTTGTTGGTCTTTTACACTTGTGCCTGGGTATTCATAATATTTGCACTTTCAATTCGCATGCTTCACTTTGTTAGCCAGCCTAACGACACAATGATTTGTGTTGTGAAAGTTACACTTACAAAATGCTTATTTGATTTTTCATAACCTGTTTGACCTTATTTAGTAAGGCAGGCTTTCAGGGAGTGTGGGCATGCTAGGATATGTTGTCCTTCTAAAGATGTTGATATGCAGTGTGATGATGCAGGGCCAACCCCAAAAAAGATAAGTTGGCTTCACTCCAGATGTGAATGAATGCCAACATGGTGTTACATTTACTAAGATGGTAGTTCTCTTTAAGATGGGATGTTGCCCATAGCAACCAATAAGATTATACTTGTAATTTTTTAGACCCCTTCTACAAGATAATATGTTGAATTTGATTGGTTGCTATGGTCAACGTCCCATCTTAAATAGAACTCCCGTAGTAGTAAATGTACCCCATGGTGTGGTACACTTTCTAAAAAATAAAAAAAATAAAAAAACATTGCTGAGCAGGCTTGCGTGTTGTTCTGCTACTGTTTTATCCTTAAAACAGCCATGATGTAGTCACTTTGCCATTAAAGCAGGCCTGTCCAAACTGCGGCCCTCCAGCTGTTGAGAAACTACACATCCCAGCATGCCCTGACACAGCTTTTGCATTCTCTGACCCAAAAACTGTGTCAAGGCATGCTGGTATATGTAGTTTCACAACAGCTGGAGGGCCGCAGTTTGGACATGCCTGCATTAAAGTGTGCTTTGTGCCTTGCTTGTTTAATAGGTAATGTGAGTAAGTTAGTAATGTTTATGTTGCCTCTTAATTTCAGATGTTGCAGTTGGAGATCCCACAACTTTTGTGGGCATTCTGGACACCATGCGCCAACACCTGCATGGCTTACTGCGGAGTATTGACCAGCTCCAAAAATTTGGCTGATTTTTTATTTTAAACATTTTATTTTTCTGTTTAAAAAATAAATAAATAAATATTGACAAACAATAAAACCAAGATATTTCAAGTTAAGCGGGTGTTGTGTTTATTAATGCAATAAAGGATCAGCAGATTGGCTAGCAGAAATTGATTACCTTAAACATTTCACACATCTAACGTAAGATTTAAAAAGAAAACAAAAATACAGGTAGGAGGTTATTGTCTAAATAAACATGTAAACACCTTCATTCACAAACAACACCTCTACACCAAAAAAAACAAAAAAAAAACCAGGCACATTTAAAACATCTATATTTATAATTTAAACATTTAAATGTTGATGGCCAATTATGCCAACAAAGTGTTCTTCAGGTATTTTTTGAAGACTTAATTGGTCATGAACATTATCATTCATTACACTAATTGGATTTGTAATTGAGGAGGGCTTGTGGACTTTAAACTGAAAGGTGTCATTTCACTTAATAGAAAAAACCCCATTGTTGAGCGTTTTTCCGCAAAGCGTGTGCACTTTTAAGAAGAATGTGTAAATCTACGAAAACTTAGTATTTTTACGATGAGGTTTGTGTTAATGCGATGGTTTCGCATTGCTGCGATGTCATTTGGCATACGCCCACTTTGTGTAATACTGCAGACGAATTAGCAAAAATACGTTGGAGGCGAATATTCGCTATTTTGCAACATGTTCGCAATTTTGCGCATACCTTGTGCGAACGAAAGAAATAGCGAACAACTCGGAATGATCACCGAAAGATTAGCAATTGCTAACGAAAGATTAGCAATTCTGCTAATATTAGCAGAATAGCTAACGAAAGCAATTTCCTTGCAGTTTCTGAGTAGCTCCAGACCTACTCCTAGATTGCGATCACCTCAGTCCGTTTAGCTCCTGGTTTGACGTCACAAACACGCCCAGCGTCCGAACAGCCACTCCTCCGTTTCTCCAGACACTCCTGCGTTTTTACCTGGCACACCTGCGTTTTTTAGCACACTCCCTGAAAAGTTTCCGCCCAGAAACTCCTACTTTCTGTCAATCAGCAGAGCGATTGAAAAGCTTTGTTCGCCTGTGAGTAAAATAGCATAGTTTTGTGTAAATTTGCTTAGCGCGTGCGCCCTGAGATGCATACGCATGCGCAGAACTTCCGGATTTTAGCCTATTAGCAATTCTGCTAAAATTAGCAGCGAGCGAACAACTCGGAATGAGGGCCCATGGCCCTCATTCCGAGTTGTTCGCTCGCAAGCTGCTTTTAGCAGCATTGCACACGCTAAGCCGCCGCCTACTGGGAGTGAATCTTAGCAAAATTGCGAACGAAAGATTCTCTAAATTGCGAATAGAAATTTCTTTGCAGTTTCTGAGTAGCTCGATACTTACTCTGCCACTGCGATCAGTTCAGTCAGTTTCGTTCCTGGTTTGACGTCACAAACACACCCAGCATTCGCCCAGACACTCCCCCGTTTCTCCAGCCACTCCTGCGTTTTTCCCAGAAACGGCAGCGTTTTTTCACACACACCCATAAAACGGCCAGTTTCCGCCCAGAAACACCCACTTCCTGTCAATCACACTCCGATCACCAGAACGAAGTAAAAAATAAGAATTTACTTACCGATAATTCTATTTCTCGTAGTCCGTAGTGGATGCTGGGAACTTCGTAAGGACCATGGGGAATAGCGGCTCCGCAGGAGACTGGGCACAAAAGTAAAGCTTTAGGGCTACCTGGTGTGCACTGGCTCCTCCCCCTATGACCCTCCTCCAAGCCTCAGTTAGGATACTGTGCCCGGACGAGCGTACACAATAAGGAAGGATTTTGAATCCCGGGTAAGACTCATACCAGCCACACCAATCACACCGTACAACCTGTGATCTGAACCCAGTTAACAGCATGATAACAGAGGAGCCTCTGAAAAGATGGCTCACAACAATAATAACCCGATTTTTGTAACAATAACTATGTACAAGTATTGCAGACAATCCGCACTTGGGATGGGCGCCCAGCATCCACTACGGACTACGAGAAATAGAATTATCGGTAAGTAAATTCTTATTTTCTCTGACGTCCTAGTGGATGCTGGGAACTCCGTAAGGACCATGGGGATTATACCAAAGCTCCCAAACGGGCGGGAGAGTGCGGATGACTCTGCAGCACCGAATGAGAGAACTCCAGGTCCTCCTCAGCCAGGGTATCAAATTTGTAGAATTTAGCAAACGTGTTTGCCCCTGACCAAGTAGCTGCTCGGCAAAGTTGTAAAGCCGAGACCCCTCGGGCAGCCGCCCAAGATGAGCCCACCTTCCTTGTGGAATGGGCTTTTACAGATTTTGGCTGTGGCAGGCCTGCCACAGAATGTGCAAGCTGAATTGTACTACAAATCAAACGAGCAATAGTCTGCTTAGAAGCAGGAGCACCCAGCTTGTTGGGTGCATACAGGATAAACAGCGAGTCAGATTTTCTGACTCCAGCCGTCCTGGAAACATATATTTTCAGGGCCCTGACTACGTCCAGCAACTTGGAGTCCTCCAAGTCCCTAGTAGCCGCAGGTACCACAATAGGCTGGTTCAAGTGAAACGCTGAAACCACCTTAGGGAGAAATTGAGGACGAGTCCTCAATTCTGCCCTGTCCGTATGAAAAATTAGGTAAGGGCTTTTATAGGATAAAGCCGCCAATTCTGAGACACGCCTGGCTGAAGCCAGGGCCAACAGCATTACCACTTTCCATGTGAGATATTTTAAGTCCACAGTGGTGAGTGGTTCAAACCAATGTGATTTTAGGAACCCCAAAACTACATTGAGATCCCAAGGTGCCACTGGAGGCACAAAAGGAGGCTGTATATGCAGTACCCCTTTGACAAACGTCTGAACTTCAGGAACTGAAGCCAGTTCTTTCTGGAAGAAAATCGACAGGGCCGAAATTTGAACCTTAATGGACCCTAATTTTAGGCCCATAGACAGTCCTGTTTGCAGGAAATGCAGGAAACGACCCAGTTGAAATTCCTCTGTAGGGGCCTTCCTGGCCTCGCACCACGCAACATATTTATGCCAAATACGGTGATAATGCTGTACGGTTACATCCTTCCTGGCTTTGATCAGGGTAGGGATGACTTCATCCGGAATGCCTTTTTCCTTCAGGATCCGGCGTTCAACCGCCATGCCGTCAAACGCAGCCGCGGTAAGTCTTGGAACAGACAGGGTCCCTGCTGGAGCAGGTCCTTTCTTAGAGGTAGAGGCCACGGGTCCTCTGTGAGCATCTCTTGAAGTTCCGGGTACCAAGTCCTTCTTGGCCAATCCGGAGCCACGAGTATAGTCCTTACTCCTCTCCTTCTTATGATTCTCAGTACCTTGGGTATGAGAGGCAGAGGAGGGAACACATACACTGACTGGTACACCCACGGTGTTACCAGAGCGTCCACAGCTATTGCCTGAGGGTCCCTTGACCTGGCGCAATACCTGTCTAGTTTTTTGTTGAGGCGGGACGCCATCATGTCCACCTTTGGTTTTTCCCAACGGTTCACAATCATGTGGAAGACTTCTGGGTGAAGTCCCCACTCTCCCGGGTGGAGGTCGTGTCTGCTGAGGAAGTCTGCTTCCCAGTTGTCCACTCCCGGAATGAACACTGCTGACAGTGCTATCACATGATTTTCCGCCCAGCGAAGAATCCTTGCTGTCATTGCCCTCCTGCTTCTTGTGCCGCCCTGTCTGTTTACGTGGGTGACTGCCGTGATGTTGTCTGACTGGATCAGTACCGGCTGACCTTGAAGCAGAGGTCTTGCTAGGCTTAGAGCATTGTAGATGGCCCTTAGCTCCAGGATATTTATGTGAAGTGATGTCTCCAGGCTTGACCACAAGCCCTGGAAATTCCTTCCCTGTGTGACTGCTCCCCAGCCTCTCAGGCTGGCATCCGTGGTCACCAGGACCCAGTCCTGAATGCCGAATCTGCGGCCCTCTAGAAGATGAGCACTCTGCAACCACCACAGGAGAGACACCCTTGTCCTTGGTGACAAGATTATCCGCCGATGCATCTGAAGATGCGACCCGGACCATTTGTCTAGCAGATCCCACTGGAAAGTTCTTGTGTGGAATCTGCCGAATGGGATTGCTTCGTAAGAAGCCACCATCTTTCCCAGGACCCTTGTGCATTGATGCACTGAGACTTGGCCTGGTTTTAGGAGATTTCTGACTAGTTCGGATAACTCCCTGGCTTTCTCCTCCGGGAGAAACACCTTTTTCTGTACTGTGTCCAGGATCATCCCTAGGAATAGAAGTCGTGTCGTCGGGATCAGCTGCGATTTTGGAATATTGAGAATCCAACCGTGCTGGCGCAGCACTATCTGAGATAGTGCTACTCCGACTTCCAACTGTTCCCTGGATCTTGCCCTTATCAGGAGATCGTCCAAGTAAGGGATAACTAAAACTCCCTTCCTTCGAAGGAGTATCATCATTTCGGCCATTACCTTGGTAAAGACCCGGGGTGCCGTGGACAATCCAAACGGTAGCGTCTGAAACTGATAGTGACAGTTCTGTACCACAAACCTGAGGTACCCTTGGTGAGAAGGGTAAATTGGGACATGTAGGTAAGCATCTTTGATGTCCAGAGACACCATATAGTCCCCTTCTTCCAGGTTTGCAATCACTGCTCTGAGTGACTCCATCTTGAATTTGAACCTTTGTATGTAAGTGTTCAAGGATTTCAGATTTAAAATAAGTCTCACCGAGCCGTCCGGCTTCGGTACCACAAACAGCGTGGAATAATACCCCTTTCCCTGTTGTAGGAGGGGTACCTTGATTATCACCTGCTTGGAATACAGCTTGTGAATGGCTTCTGCTGCAGCCTTTTTCCTCTCCCTCTGCCACGGGGCAGAAATGAGGAGTCTTTTGCCTGCTTGCCCTTATGGGGCCCAAAGGACTGCGCCTGATAATACGGCGTCTTCTTATGTTGAGAGGCTACCTGGGGTAAAAATGTGGATTTCCCAGCCGTTGCCGTGGCCACCAGGTCTGTTAGACCTACCCCAAATAACTCCTCCCTTTTATAAGGCAATACTTCCATATGCCTTTTGGAATCAGCATCACCTGACCACTGTCTTGTCCATAACCCTCTTCTGGCAGAAATGGACAGCGCACTTACTCTTGATGCCAGTCGGCAAATATCCCTCTGTGCATCACGCATATATAGAAATGCATCTTTTAAATGCTCTATAGTCAGTAATATACTGTCCCTATCTAGGGTATCAATATTGTCAGTCAGGGAATCCGACCAAGCCACCCCAGCACTGCACATCCAGGCTGAGGCGATTGCTGGTCGCAGTATCACACCCGTGTGAGTGTATATACATTTTTAGGATATTTTCCTGCTTTCTGTCAGCAGGTTCCTTAAGGGCGGCCGTATCCAGGGACGGTAGTGCCACCTGTTTAGACAAGCGTGTGAGCGCTTTTTCCACCCTAGGGGGTGTTTCCCAACGTGCCTTATCTTCTGGCGGGAAGGGGTATGATGCTAATAACTTTTTAGGAATTAACAGTTTTTACGGGGGAAACCCACGCATCATCACACACTTTATTTAAATTCCTCAGATGCAGGAAAAACTACCGGCAGTTTTTTCTCACCCAACATAATACCCTTTTTAGTGGTACTGGTATTATCAGAAATATGTAAAACATTTTCCATAGCCTCAATCATGTAACGAGTGGCCCTACTGGAAGTCACATTCGTCTCTTAATCGTCGACACTGGAGTCAGTATCCGTGTCGGCGTCTGTATCTGCCATCTGAGGTAACGGGCGTTTTAGAGCCCCTGATGGCTTTTGAGACACCTGGACAGGCACAGGCTGAGTAGCCGGCTGTCTCATGTCATCAATCTTTTGTAAAGAGCTGACACTGTCACGTAATTCCTTCCATAAGCTCAGCCACTCAGGTGTCGACTCCCTAGGGGGTGACATCTCCATTAAAGGCAATTGCTCCGCCTCCACACCATTTTCCTCCTCATACATGTCGACACAATCGTACCGACACACAGCACACACACAGGGAATGCTCTGATAGAGGACAGGACCCCACTAGCCCTTTGGGGAGACAGAGGGAGAGTATGCCAGCACACACCAGAGCGCTATATATATACAGGGATAACCTTATAGAAGTGTTTTTCCCCTTATAGCTGCTGTTTTATTAATACTGCGCCTAATTAGTGCCCCCCTCTCTTTTTTAACCCCTTTCTGTAGTGTAGTAACTGCAGGGGAGAGCCAGGGAGCTTCCCTCCAACGGAGCTGTGAGAGAAAATGGCGCCAGTGTGCTGAGGAGATAGGCTCCGCCCCTTTTTCGCAGACTTTTTCCCCGCATTTTTATGGATTCTGGCAGGGGTTAAAATACATCCATATAGCCCTGGGGGTTATATGTGATGTATGTTTGCCAGCCAAGGTGTTTTTATTGCTGCTCAGGGCGCCCCCCCCCAGCGCCCTGCACCCTCAGTGACTGCAGTGTGAGGTGTGTATGAGGAGCAATGGCGCACAGCTGCAGTGCTGTGCGCTACCTTGGTGAAGACTGATGTCTTCTGCCGCCGATTTTTCCGGACCTCTTCTTGCTTCTGGCTCTGTAAGGGGGCCGGCGGCGCGGCTCTGGGACCGAGCTCCGAGGCTGGGCCTGTGTTCGGTCCCTCTGGAGCTAATGGTGTCCAGTAGCCTAAGAAGCCCAATCCACTCTGCACGCAGGTGAGTTCGCTTCTTCTCCCCTTAGTCCCTCGATGCAGTGAGCCTGTTGCCAGCAGGTCTCACTGAAAATAAAAAACCTAAAACTAAACTTTTACTAAGAAGCTCAGGAGAGCCCCTAGTGTGCACCCTTCTCGGCCGGGCACAAAAATCTAACTGAGGCTTGGAGGAGGGTCATAGGGGGAGGAGCCAGTGCACACCAGGTAGTCCTAAAGCTTTACTTTTGTGCCCAGTCTCCTGCGGAGCCGCTATTCCCCATGGTCCTTACGGAGTTCCCAGCATCCACTAGGACGTCAGAGAAAACCTCGTAATGCTGTGAGTAAAATACCAAACTTCTTAGCAAATTTACTTGGCGCAGTCGCAGTGCGAACATTGCGCATGCGCAATTAGCGGAAAATCGCAGCGATGCGAAGAAAATTACCGAGCGAACAACTCAGAATGAGGGCCCATGTGCGTGTGTGTGCACCTGTGTATAATATGTGTGTGTGTGTGTGTGTGTGTGTGTGTGTGACTGTGTGTGTGTGCACCCGTGTATAATATGTGTGTGTGTGCACCTGTGTATAATAAGATTTTAAACCTACCGGTAAATCTTTTTCTCGTAGTCCGTAGAGGATGCTGGGGACTCCGTAAGGACCATGGGGATAGATGGGCTCCGCAGGAGACATAGGCACTTTAAGAAAGACTTTAGGAATGGGTGTGCACTGGCTCCTCCCTCTATGCCCCTCCTCCAGACCTCAGTTAAAGAAACTGTGCCCAGAGGAGACGGACAGTACGAGGAAAGGATTTTTGTTAATCCAAGGTCAAGATTTATACCAGCCCACACCATCCACACCGTATAACTTGTGATAACTACCCAGTTAACAGTATGAAACAACACAGCATCAGTCCAAGACCGATGAAAACTATAACATAACCCTTATGTAAGCAAAACTATATACAAGTATTGCAGAAGTAGTCCGCACTTGGGACGGGCGCCCAGCATCCTCTACGGACTACGAGAAATAGATTTACCGGTAGGTTTAAAATCTTATTTTCTCTAACGTGCTAGAGGATGCTGGGGACTCCGTAAGGACCATGGGGATTATACCAAAGCTCCCAAACGGGCGGGAGAGTGCGGATGACTCTGCAGCACCGATTGAGCAAACAGGAGGTCCACCTCAGCCAAGGTATCAAACTTATAGAACTTTGCAAAGGTGTTTGACCCCGACCAAGTAGCAGCTCGGCACAGTTGGAGTGCCGAGACCCCTCTGGCAGCCGCCCAAGAAGAGCCCACCTTCCTAGTGGAATGGGCCTTAACCGATTTTGGTAATGGCAATCCAGCCGTAGAATAAGCCTGCTGAATCGTGTTACAGATCCAGCGAGCAATCATCTGTTTTGAAGATAGGGGCTTTTATGAGACAAAGCCGCCAATTCCGACACTCGCCTAGCCGAAGCCAAGGCTAACAACATGACCACCTTCCAAGTGAGATATTTTAACTCCACCGTTTTAAGTGGTTCAAACCAGTGTGACTTAAGGAAACTCAACACCACGTTAAGGTCCCAAGGCGCCACCGGAGGTACAAAAGGAGGCTGAATATGCAGCACTCCCTTCACAAAATTCTGTACTTCAGGGAGAGAAGCCAACTCCTTCTGAAAGAAAATGGATAGGGCCGAAATCTGAACCTTAATGGAGCCTAATTTTAGGCCCAAGTTCACTCCAGTTTGTAGGAAGTGAAGGAAACGGCCCAGATGGAATTCTTCCGTAGGAGCTTTCCTGGCCTCACACCAAGAAACATATTTTCGCCATATTCGGTGATAATGTTTAGCTGTCACGTCCTTCCTAGCCTTTATCAGAGTAGGAATGACCTCATCCGGGATACCCTTTTCCGCTAGGATCCGGCGTTCAACCACCATGCCGTCAAACGCAGCCGCGGTAAGTCTTGGAACAGACAGGGCCCCTGTTGTAACAGGTCCTGTCTTAGAGGAAGAGGCCACGGATCTTCTGTGAGCATTTCCTGCAGATCCGGATACCAGGCCCTTCGTGGCCAATCTGGCACAATGAGAATTATCTGCACTCCTCTTCTTATTATTATCCTCAGCACCTTGGGGATGAGAGGCAGAGGAGGAAACACATAGACCGACTGGAACACCCACGAGTGTCACTAGGGCGTCCACAGCCACTGCTTGAGGGTCTCTTGACCTGGCGCAATATCTCTGTAGCTTTTTGTTGAGGCGGGACGCCATCATGTCTATCTGTGGCAGTCCCCACTGACTTGCAATCTGTGCGAAGACTTCCTGATGAAGTCCCCACTCTCCTGGATGCAGGTCGTGTCTGCTGAGGAAGTCTGCTTCCCAGTTGTCCACTCCCGGAATGAACACTGCTGACAGTGCGCTTACATGATTTTCCGCCCAGCGGAGAATCCTGGTGGCTTCTGCCATTGCCACTCTGCTTCTTGTGCCGCCCTGGCGGTTTACATGAGCCACTGCGGTGATGTTGTCTGACTAGATCAGTACCGGTAGGTCGCGAATCAATGTCTCCGCTTGCCGAAGGGCGTTGTATATGGCCCTCAGCTCCAGGATGTTGATGTGAATGCAAGTCTCTTGACTTGACCAAAGACCTTGGAAGTTTCTTCCCTGTGTGACTGCTCCCCAACCTCGGAGGCTCGCGTCCGTGGTTACCAGATTCCAGTCCTGGATGGCGAACCTGCGACCCTCTAGAAGGTGAGCACTCTGCAGCCACCATAGGAGGGACACCCTGGCCTTGGGGGACAGGGTGATTAACTGATGCATCTGTAGATGTGACCCGGACCATTTGTCCAGTAGATCCCATTGGAAGGTCCTCGCATGGAACCTGCCGAAGGGAATGGCCTCGTAAGATACCACCATCTTTCCCAGGACTCGAGTGCAGTGATGCACTGACACCTGTTTTGGCTTTAATAGGTTCCTGACCAGAGTCATGAGTTCCTGGGCCTTTACTATCGGAAGATAAACCCTCTTCTGGTCCGTTTCCAGAATCATGCCCAAGAAAGGCAGACGAGTCGTAGGAACCAACTGTGACTTCGGGATATTGAGAATCCAGCCGTGTTGCTGTAACACCTTGAGTGAAAGTGACACGCTGTTCAACAACTGCTCCCGTGATCTCGCTGTTATGAGGAGATCGTCCAAGTATGGGATAATTGTGACACCCTGCTTGCGCAGGAGCACCATCATTTCCGCCATTACCTTGGTGAAAATCCTCGGTGCCGTGGAAAGCCCAAACGGCAACGTCTGAAATTGGTAATGACAATCCTGTACCGCAAATCTCAGGTACGCCCGATGAGGTGGATATATGGGAACATGATAGGTATGCATCCTTTATGTCCAGAGACACCATAAAATCCCCCCCTTCCAGGCTGACGATGACCGCTCTGAGCGATTCCATCTTGAACTTGAACTTTTTCAAGTATAGGTTCAGGGATTTTAAATTTAAAATGGGTCTGACCGAACCGTCCGGTTTCGGGACTACAAATAGGGTCGAGTAATATCCCCTTCCTTGTTGAAGCAGGGGAACCTTGACTATCACCTGTTGAAGATACAATTTTTGAATTGCATTCAACACTATCTCCCTCTCTGGGGGAGAAGCCGGTAGGGCCGATTTGAAAAACCGGCGAGGAGGCACCTCTTCGAATTCCAGCTTGTAACCCTGGGAAACAATTTCTATTGCCCAGGGATCCACCTGTGAGTGTACCCAGATGTGGCTGAAAACCCGAAGACGTGCCCCCACTGGGGCGGACTCCCTTAGCGGAGCCCCAGCGTCATGCAGTGGATTTTGTAGAGGCCGGAGAGGACTTCTGTTCCTGGGAACTAGCAGTGTTGTGCAGCTTTTTTCCTCTGCCCTTACCTCTGGCAAGAAAGGACGATACTCGTACTCTCTTGTTTCTTTGTGACCGAAAGGACTGCATTTGATAATGTGGCGCTTTCTTAGGCTGTGAGGGAATGTAAGGCAAAAAATTCGATTTACCAGCTGTAGCTGTGGAGACCAGGTCCGAGAGACCGTCTCCAAACAATTCCTAACCCCTGTAAGGTAAAACCTCCATATGCCTCTTTGAGTCGGCATCACCTGTCCACTGCCGTGTCCACAGGACTCTTCTGGCAGAAATCGACATAGCGTTGACTCTAGAACCCAGTAAACTAATGTCTCTTTGAGCATCTCTCATATATAAGACAGCATCTTTTATATGTCCTCGGGTCAATAAAATGGTATCCTTATCAAGAGTCTCAATATCCGCTGATAAGGAATCTGTCCATGCCGCTACAGCACTACAAACCCATGCCGACGCAATCACCGGTCTGAGTAAGGTACCAGAGTGTGTGTAAATGCACTTCAAGGTAACCTCCTGCTTGCGATCCGCAGGATCCTTGAGGGTAGCCGTATCCTGGGATGGTAGCGCTACCTTTTTGGATAAGCGTGTCAACGCCTTGTCCACCCTAGGGGAGGATTCCCAGCGAATCCTATCCTTTGCCGGGAAAGGATACGCCATAAGAATCCTTTTGGGAATCTGCAATTTCTTGTCTGGAGATTCCCAAGCCTTTTCACATAGGTGGTCATTCCGAGTTGTTCGCTCGTTATTTTTTTCACGCAACGGAGCGATTAGTCGCTAATGCGCCAAGTAAATTTGCTATGCAGTTAGGTATTTTACTCACGTTTTTTTCTTCGTACTGGTGATCGTAATGTGATTGACAGGAAGTGGGTGTTTCTGGGCGGAAACTGGCCGTTTTATGGGTGTGTGCGAAAAAACGCTACCGTTTCTGGGAAAAACGCGGGAGTGGCTGGAGAAACGGAGGAGTGTCTGGGTGAACGCTGGGTGTGTTTATGACGTCAAACCAGGAACGACAAGCACTGAGCTTGCCGAGTAAGTTTGAATCTACTCAGAAACTGCTAAGAGGTGTGTAATCGCAATTTTGAGAATCTTTCGTTCGCACTTTTACTATGCTAAGATTCACTCCCAGTAGGCGGCGGCTTAGCGTGTGCAAAGCTGCTAAAAGCAGCTTGCGAGCGAACAACTCGGAATGACCCCCATAACTCATTCAGTTCATGAGAGGGGGGAAAGGTTACCTCAGCTTTCTTTCCCTTAAACATGTGTACCCTT
>NC_086449.1:5859369-6001869 GCF_028390025.1 Pseudophryne corroboree | reverse complement strand
GCGTGTTGCAGCTATCTACCGCCCACCTGGGCATCCAAAACAATTTTTGGATGATTTTTCTGCCTGGCTCCCTCACTTCCTATCCTCTGACATCTATCATGGGTGATTTCAATATTGCTATTGATTGTCCAAAATCTGCTGCTCATGCCTCCAAACTACTCTCTCTAACTTCCTCTCTTGGCCTCTCCCAATGGACTGACTCCTCTACTCATCAGGAAGGCCACTCCCTTGATCTAGTATTCACCAGACTATGCTCCATCTCTGAACTCACTAACACTCCTTTCCCCCTCTCAGATCACAACCTTATCACCTGCATGCTCTCCTCCGTTAATTCAAGCCCTGTGTTGCTGAAGTCCTCCAATATTCCTCAAACCCGCAGAAATATTAACACAATTAATCTTCAAGAACTTTCCACTTCACTCCAACAACTGTTTCACCTATTTCTGCATTCACCTCTCCTGAGATGGCTGTATCACACCTTAATGAGACTCTAGAACTAGCCCGTGATGAAGTGGCTCCAGTTACCCATCACACTCCACGTAGGCCTAGATGTCAACCATGGCACTCCAAATTAACAAGACAACTACAAAAACTCACACGAAAACTTGAACGTCAGTGGCTTAAATCTCGTATTTCAAGTGACTTCCTCACATATAAGACTGTCTACCATTCTTATAAAAATGCCCTGGACACTGCCAAACAAACATATTTCCAAACTCTTATCTCTGCTCAAGCCTCCAACCCCAAACAACTCTTTAATACATTTAAATCACTTCTGAATCCTCCCGCACCTACCCCACCAGCCACTATCAAGGCACAGGATCTTGCTTCCTACTTCAAGGAGAAGATTGATAAGATCCGAAATGAAATGGTATGCTCTTCGGCAGCCAGTGACCTGCTCCGTTCTTTACCTGAACCCTCTGGCACTCTTTCTTCATTTGATCCCACAAATGAAGATGAAGTATCATCACTCTTCTCATCCTGCTTCTCTACTACCTCTCCTCTTGATCCTTTACCCTCACAAATAAGTAAAGCTCTGTCTCCGGTGCTCATCCCTACCTTAACTAACATCTGTAATCTCTCTCTCTCTACTGGTATTTTTCCTTCACTCTTCAAGCATGCAGTGATTGCTCCCATTTTAAAGAAACAAAATTCTGACCCTAATGCTCTCTCAAACTACCGCCCTATCTCTCAGCTCCCTTGTCTCTCTAAGCTACTTGAGAGACTTGCCTACACTCGACTCACACACTTTCTTAATACACTTTATTGGACCCACTTCAGTCAGGCTTCCGTTCCCAACACTCCACAGAGACAGCACTGACTAAAGTGGTTAATGATTTGGTCACTACGAAGTCTAAAGGCCACTACTCACTACTTATTCTTCTAGACCTATCTGCTGCATTTGACACTGTTGACCACTCTCTTCTCATACAGACACTACAATCCCTAGGTCTTAAAGACACAGGTCTTTCTTGGTTCCTATCCTACCTATCTAATCGCTCCTTCAGTGTTCGCTTCTCTGAATCTACCTCCTCTTCGCTACCTCTTTCAGTTGGAGTACCGCAAGGCTCAGTCTTGGGTCCTCTGCTTTTCTCTATCTATACCTCATCTCTTGGTAAACTAATTAGCTCTTTTGGTTTTCAGTAGCATCTGTACGCAGATGATACTCAAATCTACCTATCCTACCATGACTTGTCCCTATCTGTGCTGGGCCGTGTCACTGAATGCCTTTCTGCCATCTCATCCTGGATGACATCTCGCCACCTCAAACTTAATATTTCAAAGACAGAGTTAATTATATTTCCACCGGCCAATAGTAGGTACCAACCTGATATCTCTATCACTGTTGAAAACTCGACTATCTACCCTACCCCACAAGCTCGCTGCCTAGGTGTCATCCTTGACTCTGATCTGTCCTTTGTTCCCCACATTCAATCTGTCTCAAGATCATGTTACATGCATCTAAAAAACATATCCAAAATACGACCATACCTTACACAAGACACTGCTAAAACTCTAATCCACGCTCTCATTATCTCCCGCATTGATTATTTCAATAGTTTCCTAACTGGTCTTCCCAAAACGAGACTCTCACCACTACAATCCATTCTGAATGCAGCGGCGAGGCTTATCTTCCTCGCTAGATGTTCATCGTCTGCAGATCCACTCTGTCAGTCCCTCCATTGGTTACCTGTACTCTACCGCATTCAATATAAAATACTTTTACTCACACACAAGGCCATTAACCAAACTACACCAACGTACATCACTTTGCTTATCTCAAAATATCTCCCAACCCGACCTCTTCGCTCTTCACAAGACCTGCGTCTCTAATCCACACTCATTACTCGCTCACAATCACGATTGCAGGACTTTCATCGGGCTGCACCCACTCTGTGGAATGCCCTACCACGCACAATAAGACTCTCCTCTAGTCTCCAAACCTTCAAGCGTTCCCTGAAAACTCACGTCTTCAGGCAAGCATATCAAATTCCAGAACCGCCCACATAACTTTCATAAACCTTCCTATCAAATTGCATCCACTCTGTACAGTCCACACATATCCTCACATGTCTTCTCATTCTATGCAATAGATAGCACCTTTCCTTATGTACACATGCCTATTTCCCTATAGATTGTAAGCTTGCGAGCAGGGCCTTCCTACCTCTATGACTGTTTGTTATCACCCATTTTGTTATTGTTATTTCAAATTGTAAAGCGCAACGGAATTTGCTGCGCTATATAAGAAACTGATAATAAATAAATAAAATAGGGAGGTTGGATACGCAACACACCCTGAGTGAAAGTATGAACATCAGGTAAAGTCGCAATTTTTCTCTGAAACCACACCGACAAGGCAGAAATATGAACCTTGAGGGAGGCCAGACGCAGGCCTAAATCTAGGCCCTGCTGTAGAAAAGCCAAAAGTTTGGCTGTAATAAACTTGGAAGCGTCATAATGGTTAGATGCGCACCAAACAAAGTAGGAATGCCAGACCCGATGGTAAATCCGAGCAGAGGCCGGTTTCCGGGCCCGCAACATAGTTTTAATGACCTCTTCAGAAAAACCCATAGCTCTTAAGACGGAAGCTTCAAGAGCCACGCCATCAAAGACAGCCGGGCTAGGTCCTGGTAGACACAGGGGCCCTGAACGAGGAGGTCTAGGCGTTGTGGAAGTAGAAGTTGACGCTCTGACGATAGGCCTTGCAGGTCTGAGAACCAGTGCCGTCTGGGCCACGCCGGAGCTATGAGAAGCAGATTTCCTTTTTCTTGCTTGAACTTCCGAATTACCCTGGGCAGGAGTGACACCGGAGGGAACACGTACGGCAGCCGAAACCTCCACGGCACTGCCAGCGCATCCACGAATGCTGCTTGAGGATCCCTTGTCCTTGCTCCGAAGACCGGAACCTTGTGATTGTGTCGAGACGCCATCAGATCCACATCTGGAAGACCCACCTTTCCACGAGGAGTTGAAACACTTCTGGATGGAGGCCCGACTCGCCGGCATGCACGTCCTGACGACTGAGAAAGTCCGCTTCCCAATTCAGGACTCCCGGAATGAATATTGCCGATATTGCCGGTAGATGGCGTTCTGACCAATGTAGAATCTGTGAGGCTTCCTTCATTGCCAAATGGCTTCGAGTGCCGCCTTGATGATTTATGTAAGCCACTGTGGTGGCGTTGTCTGACTGTACTTGAACAGGACGGTTCTGAATCAAATGCTGGGCTAGGTTCAACGCATTGAAGACCGCCCGCAATTCCAGAATGTTGATCGAGAGGAGAGATTCCTCCTTGGTCCACCGACCCTGCAAGGAGTGCTGCTCCAGCACCGCGCCCCAACCTCTTAGACTGGCATCTGTCGTCAACAGGACCCAATTGGATATCCAGAAGGGACGGCCTCTGCACAATTGTCGGTCCGGGAGCCACCAGAGCAGCAACAGACGGACCTCCGGAGTCAAAGAGATCATGCGAGACCTGATCCGGTGAGGCAGGCCATCCCACTTGGCTAGAATCAGCTTCTGGAGGGGGCGAGAATGGAATTGAGCATACTCCACCATGTCGAATGCTGACACCATGAGGCCCAGCACCTGCATTGACGAATGTATCGACACTTGCGGACGAGAAAGGAAGCAACGAATCCTGTCCTGAAGTTTCAGGACTTTCTCCTGAGACAAGAACAACCTGTGTTTGTGAGTGTCCAACAGTGCTCCCAGATGCACCATGCTCTGAGCAGGGACCAGGGAGGATTTCTTCCAGTTGATGAGCCACCCGTGGGCTTGTAGAAACCGGACCGTCATATCCAGATGACGCAGGAGAAGATCTGGGGAATTTGCCAGGATTAACAAGTCGTGCAGATACGGCAGTATCCTGACCCCTTGACGGCGGAGTACCACCGTCATTACTTTGGTGAAGACTTGCGGAGCCGTTGTTAAACCAAAAATGTAACACCCGAAACTGGTAATGGAGGTTGCCAATAGCGAACCTCAGGTATTGTTGATGTGACACTGCTATAGGAATATGCAGGTAAGCATCCTGTATGTCCAGGGAGACCATGTAGTCCCCAGGTTCCAAGGCCAGAACTATAGAGCGAAATGTATCCATACGGAACTTGGAAACCTTCACAAACCTGTTCAATGCCTTGAGGTTGAGAATGGGCCGGGAGGACCCATTCGGTTTCGGGACTAGAAACAGCGGAGAATAGTACCCCCGGCCCCTCTGAGCAAGAGGCACCTGTACTACGACTCCTGCATCCAGGAGGGTCTGTACCACCGAATGCAGAGTGTTTGCCTTTGTCTGGTCCGATGGGACGTCTGTCTGGCAAAATCGATGAGGGGGTCGGTTTTTGAAGGCTATGGCGTAACCTCGAGTGACGACTTCCCGTACCCAGGCATCTGAAGTGGTCTTCAACCATTCCTGGGTATACCCTAGAAGCCGGCCCCCCACCCTGGGATCCCCCAGGGGAAGGCCCGCCCCATCATGCGGCAGGCTTATCGGTCTTGGAAGCTGGCTGACGGGCAGCTCAGGCTCTTTTGGGCTTCGGCTTACCAGGTTTGGAAGTGCGGGTCTGCTTATGGTACGCCAGACCTTTTGCTTTACATGAAGGACGAAAGGGGCGAAAGGACGTGCCTTTGGCCTTCGATACAGATGGAGCTGTATTAGGCAGACAGGCAGTTTTGGCAGTAGCCAAGTCAGCCACTATCTTATTTAAGTCCTCCTCAAACAGAATATCCCCCTTGAAAGGGAGTACCTCCAGGGTTTTTCTAGAGTCCAGATCCACAGACCAGGATCTCAGCCACAATATCCTGCGAGCCAGGACTGACGTAGTAGAGGCCTTGGCTGCTAGGATACCGGCATCAGAAGCCGCCTCTTTAATATATCGAGAAGCTGTGACAATTGACAATGCCTATTATATACCTTGTATAAAACACTCTAAAAGGTTAAAGAACACAGTACGCAATTGGCGTATGGAATACCGTAAGAGTACGCACGTAGCGTAACGAACACTTAGCCGTGGACGAGATGCACGAGCGGCACGTTCGCTCACGGCTTAGAGCGTAAAGGCAAGCACGCTATAGGCTGCCGACTAACGTAATGATACGCTATCAGCGTTGCGGACGCACGAGACCACGAGGAGATCACAAGCGGCGCTGACGCTCACAGAGTTAAACCTTTATAACTATACCATAAACAATGTACTTATACTGTAAACCCTTGTGCAGTGATAAGGTGTAAATGCAACACAATGTAACTCAGTTAGTTTCAAAGCTGTATGAGCGTCTGTGACGCTCTGAGAACCCCTTAGCAATATAATAAACACTCAAATACCGGTCTAAGGGTCTAACACCTTTTAAGGGAAAAGAATGAACGTTCAATTGCAAAAGAATACACAATACAAGTTATACACTACCAAAATAACATAAAATACCTAACCGAATCACTACACATAAAATACAGTAAAGATACAGTTACATTTAAGGGGGGAGGAGAGAGAGAATGGCTTATAACATTAAAATAAGAGACAATATGGTTGCAGAGAACTTACGCACAAGGGGAAACAATCGCAAGCGCCTTTCTGGATATCCAGCTCCCGATTATCAGTGATGAGAACCGTTGAAGAGAATAGAGAGCTGGCCCAGATCGGCTTGTCCTTTTATACACTACACACAATACAGTACAATGGTCCCTACATTCTTATTGTTCATTGGACACAGGAATTCGTCTTCGCATTATATCAAAAGGTCATAGGTTGGTTCATACAGGTGGGCTGTGACTATTCCTAACTGCTCAGGTGGGTGGGAAACTGGGTTTCCCGCCGCATGGGTAATAAAGTGCAAATATAGTAAATGTCCATAAACTTCTTATGTCCATAACTATACGCACGAGCGATTAATCCGCTTCAAACCAACACCGGAATATTGCTAATTATATTCTCTTCCGATGGATACTAAACACCACTGTGTAACCCCTGTCTGACCCTTCGTATCAAACAAAGAGGGATATCTTTGTCCCCGAACATACTACGTTAACTAAACTTTCAGATTCTATCAAAGGGACCATAATCTACAAGATACATTATATGACTAAAATAGACGTACACAAACTCTACCGTAAATGCGCATACCGTGCGCCTGCGGGTGCACGCAACTGAGAGTATGCGCACGCACGGGAGGGCTCATGCACGCGCAGCAGGCACTCGCATGAGGTGCATATATGGCAATGTGTAGCGTGATATTTTTCTGACTTTGACAGTCCACCCTTTGGCAGTCACCAATAACTGCCACTTCCTAAAACAGTTCAAAAAGAGAAAAATATATGTCATGTATAATACATTTCTATGATTGGGTAGGGGAGGAGAGGAGAAGGTAGGAAAAGGGTATGACCTAGTGAGATAGCAGAAGCATGTGTGTATGAATCCATGTTTGGGGGGTCATGTATCATCGTGCCGTACGTGTTTTAAATCAAGCTTCGAGGTATTGCGAAGTATACATTTGAATTCCTTCTTATCCCGTGGTACGGGTCTGTGGATGGGCTGTCAAACTTTACCGAGCTCTTTTCGGCTTTTGGTTGCAACAAAATGGGGGAGCACATTTTAGTTGATGATACATGAATAGGGGGATATGTGAGTGCTGATATCTGTGCCTATATTCCCTATCGACTTTGTGTGTTATTACCTGAAGGTTGTAGAGATGAAGATAAGGAGCAATTATGGTAAATGCAGTCATAAACTATGTGAGTTTAATATACATTTGCCGATTGAGGTCTTGTCTTGTGTCTTGTCTTGTCTCGATGTACATGTTGACTGTAGTCTCCCGATGCTTTTGCTATAAACGGTGTGCAAAAAGCTTTTTCAATGTCCATAGACTTACAAAAAGTGTTGGGCTAGCGTAAAATTAAGGTACTAGGGATATGGGGGTCTATGGCATAGTCCATCAGTTGTCTGTGTAAAAGGTTGTCAAATTCTTCTTCCAAGCGGATGTCTTTGTACCTTGGAGAAAAACAAAGGAGAAACGGGTGAAAGAAAAGGACCGTGGAATCACATTTTCATCACAACATTGTCTCTATCGTTGGGTCATAAATCAAATCCATAGGAATTACAATGTCCTCACTCCTTAGACTCATCACCCTAGTACTTCGTTTACACTTCGTCAAAGCCTGAACGCATCTAAATATCAAACCAATCGATATGACGATACCCAAGATACACAGAAGAAATTTCCCTACATCCATTATAATTCCTTGGGCCCATTCTCCTAAACCAGAGAACCAATTTCGCGGGTTCAACCATGACACCCAACCGGTCAGCTCATTACCCACAGCAGCAAGGGTGAGATTGTGTCTCCTGCGGAATTCCCACTTTAATTGGAGAATGTCGTCCATCTTTTGGTCTATGACCTCGACCGGGTCCTCGGTGCTATTCGTAATATAAGTGCAGCATTTCACGCCGTACTGCGTTGCCAGTGTGACACAATATCCGCCTGTCACTGCTGTGAGATAATTAAGAACCATCCTATGCTGAACCAGTTCTGTTTTATAAGCTTGGAGCTCCCTTCCGGTATACCTAAAAGTGTCGTCATACATTTCAGTGATATTGTCTAATAAGTTTGCAAGCGCAGATATGTATCTATAATTCATCACTCCTCTGGCAGTACGAGTGATATCTAACGCGAGTAAGACTTGAATCCCGGTGGATTCATGGATCAGGTCAGAGGCCGGATGCTCTGTTCTTTCTATTAGGTGCCGTTTAACGATGTGCTCGTAATGAGTGTGAGTATAAGGAGCTTGGGCACTGCGGTGAATATCCTTCATTTTAGTGTGGGATACGGTCATTACCTCAGGCAGTACTTTTCCAATATAACACAATCCTTCCGAATTTGGGGCAAGCCACTTATACGCCTTCCTCCCGCATATGAAATATGCATCATCGGGGAGAACATATGGGACGGAGTAGGACATAACCATATTACACATTTTCCATATGAAATCTCCTAACCTTAATTCTCCCATCTGTTTAATACACGTATCAGTTTGTACGATATGTGCACAGTATCCTGGTGATACTTCTCCAACTCTCATGATCCTACTTCCTAGGGTATACCTATATCGGAAATATTTTCCACTACCGGCTATGTGGCGTATAAGTTCTGTATCTGTAGGCAATCCGTCGGCTCTATGTGAGAATGTCATGGTCTGATTACTCCATGACACTTCCCAATTTCCCGGCTTTCGGGGATTGGAAATATTAAAACACACTAAGGACCTATCCACATGGTATTGGTGGAGCTTCAAACTAGGAGGACTAGAGATATTAAACCTCTTGTCCACCGGCCTCCCACCACTTAACTCAAGTACCTCCCCTATCGTTAAAGGAAATGGTACTAGTTCTGACTTGCTGTGACCTTGAGGTACTTGAGAGCATACCCAACAGTCTGTCTGATTTAGTACTTTACCCACTAAGGAGTGATAGTCACTCAATGGATGCCTATCCATATGGATATTAAAACTGGATTGGCATTTCTTGATGCACCCATCCTCAACTACATTGTCACAATGCCTACAGATACAATTTTCTTCAGCTAACAATCCTTCACAATTCCTTCTATGGTCAATGCTATCGGATCGTTTTCTGATACTCGCCTTTGCTTGGTGATTATGTTGTTCTTGGAAATCTACGCCTCCATCTTTGTCATCAGAACCCATTCCAGAACCTCTCTCGACCTCCATGGTACTCTCGCCGGAACAGACTGCTCTGGTCAACATCATGGTCAACAGGAAAATCCGGATCACAGTCTCTTGGGGCAAGTCCATCTTACAGGAGGAGAAAAGGAGAAATTTGTAATGGGGGTACAGAAAAACAGTTTGAGGGGGAGAGAAACTTGTTACGATAATTAGTTCTCTAGTCTTGTTGTTCTTCTTGTTCTGCTGTCATCTCAAAGGTGCTGTCTCTCAGTCTTCCAAACGATCACTCCGGTGATGCAATATTCCTTCCAAATCAGCGATCTCTCTGTAAGGAGCAAAAATCTTGCATTACCATTTGTCTAACTGGTGTGTGACATACCATCTTTAAAACATGAAAACATGAGTGTCACAACTGAGGGCCTGAGCTGACGGGAGGCAGCCTCAGTTGTAGGGGCTGAGATGTACCGGAACCTGGGAGGTTGTATCAGACCCCTGGACATGTAAGTAACATGAATAATAACTGCCCGAAGGCGTGACCACGACAACTTAGATAAAAGTCAATGATGTTTATTATGACAACTCCGCATCACAGCAGCAATAAAAGAAAACGTAAAAGTCAGCAAAGAATAAATACAGTTCCTGAGTACTACAGCATGGCAGGAGCCACAGGGCACTGGTAGTGTGAGATAGTTCTTATGATCTTCTAGATGGAAAGTCCTTACCAGGCCCGGCTGTAGTAATGGAGATAACCCAGGATTGTACCAGCTGGTGTTCCAGGAAGAGCTGGGTTGCTGAAGGTAAAACAGCTGCTGTGGATACTGGCTGGAACCAGACTGTTGTTAGCACGGAGTGGATACTGGCTGGAACCAGTTAAATAATAAATGAACTTTGGGAGCGATGAAATGTGAACTGAAATGTAGAACTTGAGAGCGGAGAAATAATAATTCCGGTGGAGAGTGGTAAAGTGTAGAAAGGACACCGGCCCTTTAAGGGAAGCTGTACTCTGCTGGAAGCTGAGGCTGGAAGCAGGTAGTGTTGTAGCTGGAAACAGATGAATCCACAATGGATTGGAGAGTCAGGCTACACCGCAGGTGGAATGCTGGTGCGGGTCTCTATGGTGGAAGTCTTGAGACAGGAGCTGGAACCTGGAAGACAATCATAGAAGAGAGACAAACAGGAACTAGGTTTGACAACCAAAGCACTGACGTCTTCCTTGCTCAGGTACAGCTTACTTATACCTGCAGCAAGGAAGGGGTTGGCTAGGCAATTATGCAAATCAACAACACAGACAGCAGATTGGTGGAAATGATCAGATGACAGAATCCAAGATGGCTGCGCCCATGCAGACACTTGGAGGGAACTTTGGTTTGTAATCCATGTGGTCTGGGAAACAGTAATGGCGGCGCCGGCCACCGGAGACAGGAGACGCCAGGCTGATAGATGCACATTTAACCACGCGGGCACAGCGGAGGCCGCGGCTGATGAAAGGACCACTCTGCATGTGGAAACTCAGGAACAGCGGAATCCGGTCCTGGAACGCTGAGCCCGCCTTAGGAGGCATCTGAAGGGTAAGTAATGGCGTCCAGATACCCGGATCGTGACAGCACCCCCCCCTTTAGGAGTGGCCCCAGGACACTTCTTAGGCTTTAAAGGAAACTTTGCGTGGAAATTTCGGACCAAGGCAGGAGCATGGACGTCAGAGGCATTGGTCCAAGAGCGTTCTTCAGGACCATAGCCCTTCCAGTCAATGAGATACTGAAGTTGACCGTAACGGTGACGTGAGTCCAGGATCTTGGCCACTTCATACTCAACGCCTCGTTGAGTTTGGACTTTCGGAGTTGGTGGAAGTGAGGAATGAAACCGATTCAAGATTAGCGGTTTCAACAGGGAAACATGGAATGTCCTGGGTATTTTTAAGAAGGGAGGTAACTGGAGTCTGTAAGCAACAGGATTGATGACTTGATCAATTTTAAAAGGACCGATGTAGCGAGGTGCAAACTTCATACTGGGAACTCTTAACCTCAAATTCTTCGTGGATAACCATACCCGATCACCCACCTTAAGAGCGGGAACTGCTCGACGCTTCTTATCCGCAAACTTCTTGTACCTGAACGATGCCTTGAGCAGAGCTGATCGTACGCTCTTCCAGATATTGGCAAACTGATGCAAGGTGATATCCACTGCGGGAACAGAAGTTGCTGGAAGCGGTTGGAACTCAGGGACTTTAGGGTGGAATCCAAAGTTGGTGAAGAATGGTGTTGAGGAAGATGAAGAATGATACTGGTTGTTATGACAGAACTCGGCCCAGGGAAGTAATTGAACCCAGTCATCTTGAGAGGAGGACACATAGATGCGGAGGAAGGCCTCCAAGTCCTGATTCACCCTCTCAGTTTGACCATTGGTCTGAGGATGGTAAGCCGTGGAAAACTTTAACTTGACTTGGAGGACTTGACATAAACTTCGCCAGAATTTGGCTGTGAATTGAACTCCTCGATCTGAGATAATTTCTTCTGGAAGACCGTGGAGTCGGAAGATCTCTTGTATGAATACTTGAGCCAACTTGGAAGCTGACGGAAGACCGGTGAGAGGAATGAAGTGTGCCATCTTGGTGAACCGGTCAACTACCACCCAGATGGTATTGAACTTGTTGCACATGGGCAAATCTGTAATAAAATCCATCGACAAATGGGTCCATGGTCGACGGGGAACAGATAGTGGAACCAGTTGCCCCGCAGGCGACTGGCGGGATACTTTATGTTGAGCACACTTTGGGCAAGATGCAATAAACTCCAAAACGTCCTTTTTCAGAGTTGGCCACCAATAGGACCTAGAGATAAACTCCAGGGTTTTTTGGATACCTGTATGTCCGGCAAAACGGGAAGCATGGGCCCAATGCATGAGCTTCTTCCTTAGTGTCGGCTTCACAAAACTTTTCCCTGATGGGGGCGTAGAGTCCATCCCTACCGTGGAGAATGCCAACGGATTTATAATAGGATGCTTGTCTGAAGACTCTGACTCATTTTCTTGCTCCCATGAGCGGGAAAGGGCATCGGCCTTGCGATTCTGAGAGCCCGGACAGAACTGGAGTTTAAAGTCGAACCTGGAAAAGAAAAGTGCCCATCTGGCCTGACGAGGGTTGAGACATTGTGCGCCTTTTAGATATAGAAGGTTCTTGTGGTCTGTAAGGATGGTGATTGAATGAGAAGCTCCCTCCAACAGATATCTCCACTCCTCTAGAGCGAGCTTGATGGCTAGCAACTCCTGGTCGCCAATGGCATAGTTGCGCTCCGCTGGGGAGAACTTCCGTGAGAAGAAACTGCAAGGATGTAAATGACCATCTTTAGCCCTCTGAGATAACACCGCTCCTACTCCAACGGAGGAGGCATCCACCTCTAAGATGAAAGGAGAGTCGATGTCAGGCTGTTTCAGGACAGGTGCAGAGATGAACCTCTGTTTTAAAAGATGAAAAGCTTGCATGGCTTCTTCAGACCACTTGGACGGGTTAGCACCCTTCTTGGTGAAAGCAGTAATAGGCGCCACAATGGTGGAAAAGTCTCGTATAAACTTTCGGTAATAATTGGCGAACCCTAAGAACCTCTGGACCCCTTTGAGGGTTAAGGGTACCGGCCAATTCTGGATTGCTTGTAGTTTCTCAGGATCCATCTCTAGTCCGGAACCGGACACAATGTACCCTAGAAACGGAATGGACTTGACTTCAAAGACGCATTTCTCTAATTTGCAGTAGAGATGATTGACACGGAGACGGGACAGAACCTCCTTTACCCAGAAACGATGTTCCTCTAAATCGTTGGCAAAAATGAGGATATCATCTAGATAGACCACGACATGACGGTATAGAATGTCTCTGAAGATCTCATTGACGAAATGCTGGAAGACAGCTGGAGCATTGCTCAATCCGAAGGGCATGACGAGGTACTCATAATGTCCGTCACGGGTGTTAAATGCGGTCTTCCACTCGTCACCCTCACGGATCCGGATGAGATTGTATGCACCTCTCAGGTCCAGCTTTGTAAAGATGGTAGCTCCGCTAACTCTGTCAAAGAGCTCAGTAATCAGGGGTAAAGGATAGCGGTTCTTGATGGTAATGTCGTTCAAACCTCTGTAGTCGATGCACGGCCGCAGACCACCATCTTTCTTCTTTACAAAAAAGAAGCCTGCGCCGGCTGGAGAAGAAGAAGGTCGAATGAACCCCTTTGCTAGGTTCTCTTTAATGTATTCCTCCATAGAATGTGTCTCGGGGAGAGACAACGGATAAGTTCGGCCTCGAGGTGGAACCTTCCCTGGAACGAGATCAATCGGGCAGTCCCATTCTCTATGAGGAGGAAGGATATCAGCAGAAGCTTTACTGAACACATCCGTGAAATCTTGATATGGAGGAGGTGGAACATCAGACGACCTGGGGGAGGAAGAACAGACAGGCAACACTTTAAACAAACATGTCTTAGTACAGGAGGAACCCCATGCCAGGATTTGCGTAGTCGTCCAATCAATTGTAGGATTGTGAAGACGGAGCCATGGAAGGCCCAGAACCACAGGATGTGTGGCTCTTGGAATCACTAAAAATGAAATAAGTTCGGAATGAAGAACTCCCACTCTCAGACGAACTGGTAGAGTCCTTAGAGAAATAACTGTATCAAAAATTTTACTGCCATCCACAGCAGTTAAGGAAAAGGACGAAGGAAGTCTCTCGGTGGGTAGGGACCACCGTTTAACATAGGCTTCAGTAATAAAGTTCCCAGCTGCTCCGGAATCCAGGAGGGCAATGACGTTCTGATAACGTTGAGCAACTTGAAGCGAGACTGGGAGGTTACAATCTTGAGGAGATGGAGAGGAGATCATTACTCCTAGCCGGCCCTCTCCTTGGCGAGCTAGGATTTGGAGTTTCCCGGACGTTTGGGACAGGCATTAATGGTGTGAGACGGAGCTGCACAATACAGACAGAGAAACTCGGAGAGACGTCTTCGGCGCTCAGCAGGAGTTAAACGGGAATGGCCAATTTGCATGGGTTCATCTGTAGTTGGTGACAGTTGGCGAGGAGGAGGAGTAGAAGATTTTGGAGCAGATGATCTTCCACGCTCAGTTGCTCTCTCTCTGAAACGTAAGTCAACTTTCGTACAAAGTGAGATTAGCTCATCTAACTTGGAGGGTAAGTCTCTGGTAGCTAACTCATCTTTAATACGCTCGGATAAACCATGCCAGAATGCAGCATACAGGGCCTCGTCGTTCCATGCCAGTTCGGATGCCAGGATCTGGAACTGTATAAGATATTGTCCTACAGTACGTGATTCCTGGCGTAAACGGAGAATCTCAGACGAAGCTGAAGTTACCCGGCCTGGCTCGTCGAAGATGCGCCTGAATGTTGACACAAATGCAGTGTAAGAAGATAGCAGGGTGTCGGACCTCTCCCATAACGGTGATGCCCAATCAAGGGCTGAGCCACTGAGAAGAGAAATAATGTAGGCAATTTTTGTACGGTCACTGGGAAAATTGCCAGGTTGTAGCTCAAACTGAATCTCACACTGGTTGAGAAATCCCCTGCAGAATCTTGGAGATCCGTCAAATTTTGCTGGCGTTGGAAGATGAAGACGTGGAGCAGAAATGGGTAAGGTGGGTGGGGTTATAGCTGGAGTCACTGTGGTTGACGCACCAGACGCGCCTGATCCACGGAGAGTTGTCTGAATCCCATCCAGCCGAGTAGAGAGATCCTGGAGACAGCGGATGATGTGGCCCTGTGCAGCCTCCTGATGTTCTAGTCGGGCTGCCAGTTCTTGCATCGGCCTGGCCGCTTGATCCTGGTCTCCGGCTGGATTCATTAGGTCAGTGCTTACTGTCACAACTGAGGGCCTGAGCTGACGGGAGGCAGCCTCAGTTGTAGGGGCTGAGATGTACCGGAACCTGGGAGGTTGTATCAGACCCCTGGACATGTAAGTAACATGAATAATAACTGCCCGAAGGCGTGACCACGACAACTTAGATAAAAGTCAATGATGTTTATTATGACAACTCCGCATCACAGCAGCAATAAAAGAAAACGTAAAAGTCAGCAAAGAATAAATACAGTTCCTGAGTACTACAGCATGGCAGGAGCCACAGGGCACTGGTAGTGTGAGATAGTTCTTATGATCTTCTAGATGGAAAGTCCTTACCAGGCCCGGCTGTAGTAATGGAGATAACCCAGGATTGTACCAGCTGGTGTTCCAGGAAGAGCTGGGTTGCTGAAGGTAAAACAGCTGCTGTGGATACTGGCTGGAACCAGACTGTTGTTAGCACGGAGTGGATACTGGCTGGAACCAGTTAAATAATAAATGAACTTTGGGAGCGATGAAATGTGAACTGAAATGTAGAACTTGAGAGCGGAGAAATAATAATTCCGGTGGAGAGTGGTAAAGTGTAGAAAGGACACCGGCCCTTTAAGGGAAGCTGTACTCTGCTGGAAGCTGAGGCTGGAAGCAGGTAGTGTTGTAGCTGGAAACAGATGAATCCACAATGGATTGGAGAGTCAGGCTACACCGCAGGTGGAATGCTGGTGCGGGTCTCTATGGTGGAAGTCTTGAGACAGGAGCTGGAACCTGGAAGACAATCATAGAAGAGAGACAAACAGGAACTAGGTTTGACAACCAAAGCACTGACGTCTTCCTTGCTCAGGTACAGCTTACTTATACCTGCAGCAAGGAAGGGGTTGGCTAGGCAATTATGCAAATCAACAACACAGACAGCAGATTGGTGGAAATGATCAGATGACAGAATCCAAGATGGCTGCGCCCATGCAGACACTTGGAGGGAAGTTTGGTTTGTAATCCATGTGGTCTGGGAAACAGTAATGGCGGCGCCGGCCACCGGAGACAGGAGACGCCAGGCTGATAGATGCACATTTAACCACGCGGGCACAGCGGAGGCCGCGGCTGATGAAAGGACCACTCTGCATGTGGAAACTCAGGAACAGCGGAATCCGGTCCTGGAACGCTGAGCCCGCCTTAGGAGGCATCTGAAGGGTAAGTAATGGCGTCCAGATACCCGGATCGTGACAATGAGTGAGAAGAGAGAAAACAAAAAAAAACAAAAGAGAGAGAGGACAATTCATATATATATATATATATATATATTACATAAACCAACAATAAACAACAACAGGAAAAAAAACATTTTTCAAACATTTTAAAACATTGTCAGATCTGCCGTTCATCATCAGGCTGTCATATCTACATGTCCAATGGTATCCTTGCTCAGTCCCTCCCACCAGCACCTCCATACTCCACCCTTTGTATCTGGCCAGGATACATTGATGCGGGGAGGTCATGCTGGGGTTTGGTAGACTTCTGCAAAGACCAAGTAGCTATGCAATGTTTGAGTCCTGCTGATGACCGTCAGAGATGGGGAAAAGAAAACATTTCACAGATACATTACAAATTTTACCCGGTCATTCCTGTGTCTTCAGGGAATGACCTCCCAATTTATTAACCATTACCTCAGGCTTACCATCAGTCCTAATGATCACCTTTCCTGACTACATATCATGGGTGTGGCCAAAAATTCTTCCTATATGATCCCTGATTATAATTTGGTGTGTCATAACTTTGCTCATATCTTTGTCTAGGGGGTCTGACTTTATGTGGGCTGTTACAGTTGCTGGCATAATGCCCTTCTCTTTTACAAAGATAACAAACCCTTGGCTTCCTCCATGTGCCAGTGGCCTGGGGTTTCGGTCGATTTGATGCCTCCTCTAATGCTTGGATGCTTATCACCATCAACCGCTTTCCCTGTACTTCCCTGATTCCTTGGATACCATGGTTATGTTGTTGTCTAGGGGGTTGATATGACTTTTGTCTACTTCTTGATCTACAATCTCTTGCAAAATGTCCCTCTTTGTGACAATGGTAACAAACTACTACATTTGAATTTCTCACAGGATTTTGGGTCTTAAGCTGGTGTGGCTTCGTTGTCAGGGCTTGTCTACTGATTGTTATTTGCTTACTGCCCTGTGACTCCAGGTGTCTTTTGATGCTCCACTCGACAATGGCTGGGAAATATTTTCCTAACTGTCGGTTGATCTGCTTAATACATTCCTGATTGTGTTCCTCCGTACAAGGTACCTCCGTGTCTAATTTACAATTAGAAATAAATTTTGCAGGGTCAACACTGGAGGGCAAACATGCCCTCAGCACTGTCCGCCAATCTTTGTTGGTGGGTTCTGTGGAGTTTCCTAGTTCTTTAATAAATTTTTGACATGAAACTAGATCTTCCCTAGGATCAGGGAATTCAGACATGATTGATCTCAATTCTGTCCGGGACCAGGGACGGCGCATTGCACTGTCCTTGACGGGAATGATTCCCTGATCGTCAGTCTTTCCATTGGGGACTGTGATCACCCTGACAGGACTAAATTCAATTACATCACCTTGTGTTGGTCTTACAATATGGGGTACATTTGTTTGTGCGTGATATATAACACCGTACGTACCTGTGGACACGACCTCACCTGACCCTCCGTTAGGGGGTTTGATTACTGCCTTTACCGATTTGGTCGTGTCCACCTGGATGTCTGGTAGGATGGCTACTGGAAAAGGTTCCGACATCATGCTGGGCTCACTTTCTTGCTTGTAGTCCTGAGGGAAGTTTGACATGGGGTGCGACTTGCACAGGTTAACATTTGTAATTTTTACACTTTCATTTTTTATAAACATTATTACATTTGTTACT
Organism: Pseudophryne corroboree; assembly: GCF_028390025.1. Taxonomy (NCBI): domain Eukaryota; kingdom Metazoa; phylum Chordata; class Amphibia; order Anura; family Myobatrachidae; genus Pseudophryne; species Pseudophryne corroboree. The sequence goes on along the minus strand of NC_086449.1, from coordinate 5,983,975 downwards.
TTCATTCTTAATACAGTTACTAAGTGCATTTTTATCGTACACCATTGCGCCATTCTCTGCAACCATAATCCTCTCCATTGCCATGTCTCTCTTCCCAAGATGAGAGTCAGATATGTAAGTTAAATTTCTTTGCATTTCACTTTCCTGTTGCCACAATTTTAAATCATCATAATGTCTAATATGCCTTTTTGAAGATTTAATCAGGCAAACTCTTCTCTTTAAATTTTGTAACACTTCTGGGTTAAAAGTACCTACCCGGGAAAACTTCTCCCCGTCATGCACAGTCATCCCTTCCCATTCATTGCATAATATTTCTGTGTGATGACCATCTTGGTCTGATTTATCACACATGACCTTGCCGACCTGATTGATCTGTTTCAAATCAACCTGAACCAGGGTTGATCGCCCCTTACCTGAACAAGCGGCCCCCATCTCTGCAGGCGTTGCTTTCACTACCTCTGACTTCCAATCAGGGTCTCCGGCAACCCTCACAGAAAACCAAAATGTCCGGGGTAAGGCTGCGGTGGGGGTTTTGCAACGAGGTCCGCCCACTTAACTCCGCCCACGCTGGCCAATACGGCGACCAAAGTTCCCAGAGGTTCCGTACCCAACCTAGGGCCCCTAAGTACGTCTACTTGCTCGGGCGTGTGGGAGTGTCCTACCCTCCCCAGCAAGTGTCAGTCGCTGGAATGTCCCTGAGTGATCAGGCTACTTCCCTTAAAATAAAAAAATTACACAAATCACGTTAACAATGTGCAAGTAGCGTTCTTCTGAATTCAAGACACGCTAATGCACACAATCACATGCGGTACAATCGTATCTGCACACAAGCAACTAATCTTATGTGCGGAACGATCAGTGGAATTGAAAATTTCTGCTGCAAATTCCTTCAGCGATGAGCTTCTTTGGCCTATATGGGTCTCGCACCAACCCCTCTTCGGTTGTGCTTCTCTACTTCTAGTCTGCTGTACCTGAACCTCCTGTTCTGTGACCTCCTGGTCTGTTACCTCCTGGTCTGTTATGTACAGCAGACTCTACTGCTCATTAATGTGTCGAGTCTAACAAGGGACGCCTCCCAAGCCACCCCACGATATCACTCTCGCTGGTGTATCTCTTTCTACTGGCCTATGGTTCCCGCTTCCGTAATAAAAGAGAATTCTTATATATACACACACTCTTACCACATGTACACTTTAATTTTTATTTCTGCGCAGAAATCCTTTCATTCGGTATTAGCCTAACCCAGAAGAATTGCAATAGAGAAAGTTTTTTTTTCTTTTAACTTTAAACTTTCGGATTTGAGATAGATTTGTGTTATTATCGCGTTATTTCCTTATCGCTTACTAAACAATACTATCGTGCGGTTTGTATCATGTGGGCGTATCCGTACGCTCCGTTGCGTAATATACGCTCCGTGCGTCGACCCTTGCGTTGCGTACGCCCTGCCCTTGTAAGGACACGTGTACGCAGACCAAGTACGTCCTACAGTAACACACTACACGTTTATCAATGTGAATGATCTTTAACAGTAATCCTTCACTGACCACCACTCAAATCTCCCTTGTATTCTAGGCGAGATAGTGTGCGTGCCTTTTACAATTATTCCCTTAAATATTACTTTTTATCTTTTAACTATTAATAACAACAGATGTCTCAGCACGTTTATCACTAGTATGTGGCAATCAGGAGAATGAGGCACGAAAACAATACTAAACAAGAAATACAGATGTGTATGCTTATTGCTTATGCGTACGTTCGCAAAACAGAAACTAAACAGGTTTTAAAAGACAATAACGTACTGTTCCTACCTTCCGGTTCTGGATTCCTTCAGCACTCCTTACTAAGCGAAGCAGACGCTTATCTGGTCAGCACAACGAGGAATATTACCTCCCGCCTTTTGCTGACCGATAATGTCTGCTGAAATTACCTAGTGCAGATATGTGAAGAGCGGGCGAGTCCCCAATTGACAATGCCGATAATATACCTTGTATAAAACACTCTAAAAGGTTAAAGAACACAGTACGCAATTGGCGTATGGAATACCGTAAGAGTACGCACGTAGCGTAACGAACACTTAGCCGTGGACGAGATGCACGAGCGGCACGTTCGCTCACGGCTTAGAGCGTAAAGGCAAGCACGCTATAGGCTGCCGACTAACGTAATGATACGCTATCAGCGTTGCGGACGCACGAGACCACGAGGAGATCACAAGCGGCGCTGACGCTCACAGAGTTAAACCGTTAAACCTTTATAACTATACCATAAACAATGTACTTATACTGTAAACCCTTGTGCAGTGATAAGGTGTAAATGCAACACAATGTAACTCAGTTAGTTTCAAAGCTGTATGAGCGTCTGTGACGCTCTGAGAACCCCTTAGCAATATAATAAACACTCAAATACCGGTCTAAGGGTCTAACACCTTTTAAGGGAAAAGAATGAACGTTCAATTGCAAAAGAATACACAATACAAGTTATACACTACCAAAATAACATAAAATACTTAACCGAATCACTACACATAAAATACAGTAAAGATACAGTTACATTTAAGGGGGGAGGAGAGAGAGAATGGCTTATAACATTAAAATAAGAGACAATATGGTTGCAGAGAACTTACGCACAAGGGGAAACAATCGCAAGCGCCTTTCTGGATATCCAGCTCCCGATTATCAGTGATGAGAACCGTTGAAGAGAATAGAGAGCTGGCCCAGATCGGCTTGTCCTTTTATACACTACACACAGTACAGTACAATGGTCCCTACATTCTTATTGTTCATTGGACACAGGAATTCGTCTTCGCATTATATCAAAAGGTCATAGGTTGGTTCATACAGGTGGGCTGTGACTATTCCTAACTGCTCAGGTGGGAGGGAAACTGGGTTTCCCGCCGCATGGGTAATAAAGTGCAAATATAGTAAATGTCCATAAACTTCTTATGTCCATAACTATACGCACGAGCGATTAATCCGCTTCAAACCAACACCGGAATATTGCTAATTATATTCTCTTCCGATGGATACTAAACACCACTGTGTAACCCCTGTCTGACCCTTCGTATCATACAAAGAGGGATCTCTTTGTCTCTGAACATACTACGTTAACTAAACTTTCAGATTCTATCAAAGGGACCATAATCTACAAAATACATTATATGACTAAAATATGTTACGATTGAGTCGCCCGCTAGACGTACACAAACTCTACCGTAAATGCGCATACCGTGCACCTGCGGGTGCACGCAACTGAGAGTATGCGCACGCACGGGAGGGCTCATGCACGCGCAGCAGGCACTCGCATGAGGTGCATATATGGCAATGTGTAGCGTGATATTTTTCTGACTTTGACACAATATAAGACAAGCATTGTCTAGCATGGTCAGAGGAGATTTCAGCTTCTAACTCCAAGGCCCATGCTTCAATAGCCTCTGCCGCCCATGTAGCTGCAATAGTGGGCCTTTATGCAGCACCCGTGAGGGTGTAAATCGCTTTCAGACAACCCTCCACACGATTATCCGTAGGCTCTCTTAGAGACGTAACGGTGGTGACAGGTAGAGCTGAGGAAACCACCATCCTAGCCACATGTGAGTCTACTGGAGGAGGCGTTTCCCAATTCTTAGACAGCTCTGGCGCGAGGGGATAGCGAGCCAGCATCTTCTTTTGAGGCACAAACTTCATACCCGGGCTTTGCCAGGGTTCCTGACGTATATCCACTAGGTGGTCAGAGTGAGGTAAAACTTGTTTAATCACCTTCTGACGCTTGAACCTATCTGGTTTCTAAGGAGGAACGGATGGCTCGGGATCATCCGTAATCTGCAGAATTAACTTAATAGCCTCCAAAAGATCAGGAACATCCACATGTGAACTACCCTCCCCATCAGCCGTATCTGAGTGAGAACCTGTGGGGTCAGTGTATGTGCTGTCTTCATCAGACGAGGTGTCAGTGACAGCAGTGGATTGTGAGGACCTCTTGGACTTAGGCGAGCGTTGGTCAGACTTTTTAGTAGTCAGGGTCCGGGAATGGTTCAACTTCTTTAATTGAGCAGATAAATCATCCGCCCACGGCGGGTTAGCTGCAGGGACCACATACGGTTGTACCGGCATTGGGGGTCCCATAGGGGGAGTTAGTTTATGAACTAGCGTATGCAGAAGCGTGGAAAAAGCGTCCCACGGTGGGTCAGTATGTGCCTCCGTTGCCACAGTCCCACTAGGGGGCAAGGAGCCCCCAGAACCAGAGCCCACAGCTGCTATATTCTCCTCATATGGCCCCGTGGCGTCAGCAACACCGGCAGTGTGTTCAGCCCCAGAACCATTACCCTCAGAAGCAGACATGATATAACTTGCAGTATGAGGTAACACAGTACAATTATCAGCAGCACTATATCCCTAAACCCAAACCCCTGCGCAGTGTAGTCAGCACCAGCAGAGATAAAGGAGAGATATGGTGACTAAATCACAGAGAAAAATACGTAATACAGTATATCTTTGTGAAAATCCTATATTAGATAACACCTGACGCACCAAGCCCCCTCAGGTTATGGAATATAGGGATAGCAGGTTGAGTGAAAGACACAAAATGGACACCACTCAGCTATCAATGCACACACAAATAGTCACAGTTTGTACAATGCAGAGGTTATTACTAACAATAATACTGCACTGGACTAGCTTACACAGCTATATAACAATAGATATAACAGTACACAGTAAGAACTGGATGTATATCACAGGGTAATTGTACTATAAACCCTGACTAAATGCACTCTTCTTACTAACAATGACTAAAAAGGCAGGTAGAATACTTAAGTGTCATGTAAAGTCACAGCGCTGACAACCAGGCGGCTTTACATAGGAGGATTTGCCCAAGCAGTCCCAGGAACAGTGAGCTGAGGGATAATGGCGCCGCAGACACTGACAGGGAGTGAGGAAAGACAAAGATGCAGCTCCAGGGCGGGAACACTTGCTGGAAATGGCGCCCTGGGGCTGGGGGAGGGGCTTCAGGTCTAAACCTTATCCTCCTTGCTGGCAAAACCACCGGGTACTGTGGGCGATATTAAAATCGGTTTTAAGAGAAAACCTGACCTGCGCCCATGCCCTGGTGATCTAGTGGGATCACCTGTATCCACAGTGTCCACCGCCAGCGCGCGCGGCCCGCCTCCCACTGACCATGCCGGATCACGATAAAGACCTGGTCCCGCGAGCGGTACCCACTTACCTCAAACAGCTTTTCTTAGGGCTGCCTGGAACAGCCCCTCTGTTAAGTGCCTGCTTACTGCAGGACCAACTGACAAACTGAGCTCCTGTGCTGGGAGGCGGGGTTATAGAGGAGGCGGCGCTGTGCATTCTGGGAACAGTCAAAGCTTTGAGCCTGTTGGTGCCTCGGATCAAGATCCTACTCTACACCCATTGTCCAGACTTGTGGAGCCCAGTGTACCCCGCAGCAGAAAAAGAGGTGCAACGAGGTAGCTGTGTGACTAAGCTAAGCGACCCAAGTGGCCGGCACAAACACCTGGCCCATCTAGGAGTGGCACTGCAGTGTCAGACAGGATGGCAGATTTAAAAAATAGTCCCCAAACAGCACATGATGCAAAGAAAAAAAGAGGTGCAATGAGGTAGCTGTGTGACTAAGCTAAGCGACCCAAGTGGCCGACACAAACACCTGGCCCATCTAGGAGTGGCACTGCAGTGTCAGACAGGATGGCAGATTTAAAAAATAGTCCCCAAACAGCACATGATGCAAAGAAAAAAAAGAGGTGCAATGAGGTAGCTGTGTGACTAAACTAAGCGACCCAAGTGGCCGACACAAACACCTGGCCCATCTAGGAGTGGCACTGCAGTGTCAGACAGGATGGCAGATTTAAAAAATAGTCCCCAAACAGCACACGATGCAAAGAAAAAAAGAGGTACACCAAGGTCGCTGGATGGCTAACCTAAGCGACCCAAGTGGCCGACACAAACACCTGGCCCATCTAGGAGTGGCACTGCAGTGTCAGACAGGATGGCAGATTTAAAAATAGTCCCCAAACAGCACATGATGCAAAGAAAAAAAGAGGTGCAATGAGGTAGCTGTGTGACTAAGCTAAGCGACCCAAGTGGCCGACACAAACACCTGGCCCATCTAGGAGTGGCACTGCAGTTTTCTTGCGAGAGGATGAGTGCTTCCATCCTCATGTGAATCTGAACCACTAGCCATGAACATAGGCCAGGGCCTCAGCCGTTCCTTGCCACTCCGTGTCGTAAATGGCATATTGGCAAGTTTACGCTTCTCATCAGATGCTTTTAATTTAGCTTTTTGGGTCATTTTACTGAACTTTTGTAGTATACTTGACAACACAGAGGTAGAGCAATGGACTACTGTACCGTACTGCTATATATATATACTGGTGGTCACAGCAAAATTCTGCACTGTCCTCCTACTATATACTGCGCACAACTAAAATGCAGCACAGGTATGGGTGCATAGTATACTTGACGACACAGAGATAGAGCAGTGGACTACTGTACCGTACTGCTATATATATACTGGTGGTCACAGCAAAATTCTGCACTGTCCTCCTACTATCAGTGGCGTAACTACTGCCCCCGCAACCCTCGCGGTGGCTTGGGGGCGAGGGGCTGTGGGGGCGCCACCGATTTACAGCAGACTGACATGCGGACAAGCGTCCGCATGTCAGTCTGCGGTCTCCTTCCCTCCGCCGCTTGTTGGAGGGACACGGAGGGCACAGCGCGCCTCCCTGTGTCCCTCCTGCATCATCTCTGGCGGCCGCAGGTCTAATAGGGGGAAGTGCCGTCCGTGAGCTCTAATTGGCTCACGGACGGCACTTCCCCCTATTAGACCCACGGCCGCCGGAGATGATGCAGGAGGGACACAGGAGAGGCGCGCTGTGCCCTCCGTGTCCCTCCAAAAAGCGGCGGGGGGGGGGGGGCGGGAGGGAGGTGGGGGAAGAAATATCTGGCACTGGGGGCATATATGGCACTGGGGGGAATATCTGGCACTGGGGGGGGATATCTGGCACTGGGGCATATCTGGCACTGGGGGCATATATGGCACTGGGGGCATATATGGCACTGGGGGGGAATATCTGGCACTGGAGGCATATCTGGCACTGGAGGCATATATGGCACTGGAGGCATATATGGCACTGGGGGCATATATGGCACTGGGGGCATATATGGCACTGGGGGGGGATATCTGGCACTGGGGCATATATGGCACTGGGGGGAATATCTGGCACTGGGGGCATATCTGGCACTGGGGGCATATATGGCACTGGGGGGAATATCTGGCACTGGGGGCATATATGGCACTGGGGGCATATATGGCACTGGGGGCATATATGGCACTGGGGGCATATATGGCACTGGGGGGAATATCTGGCACTGGGGGGGGGATATCTGGCACTGGGGGGGGGATATCTGGCACTGGGGCATATCTGGCACTGGGGGCATATCTGGCACTGGAGGGGAATAGCTGGCACTGGGGGCATATGTGGCACTGGGGGGGAATATCTGGCACTGGGGGTATATGTGGCACTGGGGGGGTATATGTGTACCTGGCACATGGGGGGGGGGCTATATTTGGCACTGGGGCATGTGAGTACCTGACACCGTGGGGGAATATCTGGCACTGGGGATATATGTGGCATTGGGAGCACAGCCCTAGCAACAAGGACTACCTCCTAGCAACGAGCATGACATCCAGTGCATGAAACACCTGGCAACGAGCATGACACCCAGTGCATGAAACACCTGGCAACGAGCATGACACCCAGTGCATGAAACCCCTGGCAACGAGCATGACACCCTGAGCATGAAAACCCCTGGCACCGTGCATGGAACCAAGAGCATGAAACCCCTGGCAACGAGCATGACACCCAGTGCATGAAACCCCTGACAACGAGCAGGTAATTGAAAAGTAATTAGAAGTTTTACTGTAGGACTTAATGTGTAATGGGCATTACGGTGTGTGGCATAATGTATCACGGACATTGCGGTGTGTGTCATAATGTGTCACAGGCATTACGGTGTATGGTATACTATATCGCGGGCATTGTGATATGTGGTATAATGTCTCAGGGTCATTGCAGTGTGTGGCATAATGTATCACGGACATTGCGGTGTGTGTCATAATGTGTCAGGCATTACGGTGTGTGGTATACTATATCACGGGCATTGTGGTATGTGGTATAATGTCTCAGGGTCATTGCAGTGTGGCATAATACATAACGGGCATTGCGGTGTGTGGCATAGGGTATAACGGGCAGGGCATTGCGGTATGTGTCACAGGCATTACGGTGTATGGTATACTATATCACGGGCATTGTGGTATAATGTCTCAAGGTCATTGCAGTGTGTGGCATAATGTGTCACAGGCATTGTATGTGCTATAATGTATCGGGCATTGCAGTGTGTGGCATAATGTATCACGGACATTGCGGTGTGTGTCATAATGTGTCACAGACATTGTATGTGCTATAATGTATCAGGGGCATTGCAGTGTGTAGCATAATGTATAACGGGCATTGCGATTCCTGTCATAATGTGTCACAGGCATTACGGTGTGTGGCATAATGTGTCACAGGCATTACGGTGTGTGGCATAATGTGTCGGGGGCATTACAGTGTGTGCATATTGTGTCATGTGCATTATTGTGTGCGGCATAATGTCTAAGGGCCATTGCAGTATGTGGAATAATGTATACTGGGCATTACTATAAGGAGGAAAAATGACAAATAATGTAAGGGGCATGAATCAGGATTATTATTCTTTCCTGTGGTGGCCAACGTATGGGCGTGCAGGTTGCAAAACTGGGGTATAAGGTAGTCTTTTCCTGCAATGCCACACCCCTTTATGCGAAACCACGCCCATTCCAATGAAACCACGCCCCCTTTTTGCTGCGCGCGCATATTTATCCCTTTCTTACTCCCAATTATGGAGCATGAAGGGGGGGGGGGGGGGCGCCGAAGAATTTTTTGGCTTGGGGGAGAAAAATTTCTAGTTACGCCACTGCCTACTATATACTGCGCACAACTAAAATGCAGCACAGGTATGGATGCATAGTATACTTGACGACACAGAGGTAGAGCAGTGGACTACTGTACCGTACTGCTATATATATACTGGTGGTCACAGCAAAATTCTGCACTGTCCTCCTACTATATACTGCACACAACTAAAATGCAGCACAGGTATGGATGCATAGTATACTTGACGACACAGAGGTAGTGGACTACTGTACCGTACTGCTATATATATATACTGATGGTCAGAGCAAAATTCTGCACTGTCCTACTACTATAAACTGCGCACAACTAAAATGCAGCACAGGTATGGATGCATAGTATACTTGACGACACAGAGGTAGAGCAGTGGACTACTGTACCATACTGCTATATATATATATATACTGGTGGTCACAGCAAAATTCTGCACTGTCCTCCTACTATATACTACAATGCAGCACAGATATGGAGCATTTTTCAGGCAGAGAACGTAGATATTTGCAAGCACATTGAGAACAGATATTTGCAGCACACTGAGCACAGATATTTGCAGCACACTGAACCCAGAAACTGAGAGAACGCAGCCACGTCCTCTCGCTATCATCTCCAAAGCACGAGTGAAAATGGCGGCGACGCTCGGCTCCTTATATAGAAGACGAATCTCGCGAGAATCCGACAGCGGGATGATGACGTTCGGGCGCGCTCGGTTTAACCGAGCAAGGCGGGAAGATTCGAGTCTGCCTTGGAACCGTGTAAAATGGGTGAAGTTCGGGGGGGTTCGGATCCCGAGGAACCGAACCCGCTCATCACTAATATATAGTATTACAGTGCAGCATTTTGGTGACCCAACAGTATATAGTTGTGTACAGTAGGCCATTGCTGTATCTTGCAGCTCTGTGTCACTGAGTGCACGTATCCATTCCATATCTGTGCGGCATTTTTGTGAGCAGTATATATAGTTTTACAGTGCAGCATTTTGGTGACCAAACAGTATATAGTTGTGTACAGTAGGCCATTGCTGTTGATATATTACAGGCATATAATTCCACACATTAAAAAATGGAGAACAAAAATGTGGAGGGTAAAATAGGGAAAGATCAAGATCCACTTCCACCTCGTGCTGAAGCTGCTGCCACTAGTCATGGCCGAGACGATGAAATGCCATCAACGTCGTCTGCCAAGGCTGATGCCCAATGTCATAGTAGAGAGCATGTAAAATCCAAAAAACAAAAGTTCAGTAAAATGACCCAAAAATCAAAATTAAAAGCGTCTGAGGAGAAGCGTAAACTTGCCAATGTGCCATTTACGACACGGAGTGGCAAGGAACGGCTGAGGCCCTGGCCTATGTTCATGGCTAGTGGTTCAGCTTCACATGAGGATGGAAGCACTGATCCTCTCGCTAGAAAAAAGAAAAGACTTAAGCTGGCAAAAGCACAGCAAAGAACTGTGCGTTCTTCGAAATCACAAATCCCCAAGGAGAGTCCAATTGTGTCGGTTGCGATGCCTGACCTTCCCAACACTGGACGTGAAGAGCATGCGCCTTCCACCATTTGCACGCCCCCTGCAAGTGCTGGAAGGAGCACCCGCAGTCCAGTTCCTGATAGTCAGATTGAAGATGTCAGTGTTGAAGTACACCAGGATGAGGATATGGGTGTTGCTGGCGCTGGGGAGGAAATTGACCAGGAGGATTCTGATGGTGAGGTGGTTTGTTTAAGTCAGGCACCCGGGGAGACACCTGTTGTCCGTGGGAGGAATATGGCCGTTGACATGCCTGGTGAAAATACCAAAAAAATCAGCTCTTCGGTGTGGAACTATTTCAACAGAAATGCGGACAACAGGTGTCAAGCCGTGTGTTCCCTTTGTCAAGCTGTAATAAGTAGGGGTAAGGACGTTAACCACCTCGGAACATCCTCCCTTATACGTCACCTGCAGCGCATTCATAATAAGTCATTGACAAGTTCAAAAACTTTGGGTGACAGTGGAAGCAGTCCACTGACAACTAAATCCCTTCCTCTTGTAACCAAGCTCCTGCAAACCACACCACCAACTCCCTCAGTGTCAATTTCCTCCTTAGACAGGAAAGCCAATAGTCCTGCAGGCCATGTCACTGGCAAGTCTGACGAGTCCTCTCCTGCCTGGGATTCCTCCGATGCATCCTTGAGTGTAATGCCTACTGCTGCTGGCGCTGCTGTTGTTGCTGCTGGGAGTCGATGGTCATCCCAGAGGGGAAGTCGGAAGACCACTTGTACTACTTCCAGTAAGCAATTGACTGTCCAACAGTCCTTTACGAGGAAGATGAAATTTCACAGCAGTCATCCTGCTGCAAAGTGGATAACTCAAGTCAAGGCAGCTGCGGTGGTGTTAAACGTGTGTCCGGTATCCACCGTTAATTCACAGGGAATTAGAGAATTGCTTGAGGTACTGTGTCCCCGGTACCAAATACCATCTAGGTTCCATTTCTCTAGGCAGGCAATACGAAGAATGTACACAGACGTCAGAAAAAGAGTCACCAGTGTCCTAAAAAATGCAGTTGTACCCAATGTCCACTTAACCACGGACATGTGGACAAGTGGAGCAAGGCAGACTCAGGACTATATGACTGTGACAGCCCACTGGGTAGATGTATTGCCTCCCGCAGCAAGAACAGCAGCGGCGGCACCAGTAGCAGCATATCGCAAACGCCAACTCGTTCCTAGGTAGGCTACGCTTTGTATCACCGTTTTTCATAAGAGGCACACAGCTGACAACTTCTTACGGAAACTGAGGAACATCATTGCAGAATGGCTTACCCCAATTGGACTCTCCTGGGGATTTGTGACATCGGACAACGCCAGCAATATTGTGCGTGCATTACATCTGGGCAAATTCCAGCACGTCCCATGTTTTGCACATACATTGAATTTGGTGGTGCAGAATTATTTAAAAAACGACAGGGGCATGCAAGAGATGCTGTCGGTGGCCCGAAGAATTGCGGGCCACTTTCGGCATTCAGCCACAGCGTATTACTCAATGACACGATTCCAGGTCACCCAGCAGGGGCACAGGTGTACTCATTACTCACTGACACATTTCCCAGATCACAAAGCAGGGGCACAGGTGTACTCATTACTCACTGACACATTTCCAGGGTCACCCAGCAGGAGCACAGGTGTACTCATTACTCACTGACACATTTCCCAGGTCACCCAGCAGATGCACAGGTGTGATCGTTACCCACTGACACATTTCCCAGGTCACCCAGCAGAAGCACAGGTGTACTCATTACTCACTGACACATTTCCCAGGTCACCCAGCAGGTGCACAGGTGTGATCATTACTCACTGATACATTTCCCAGGTCACCCAGCAGATGCACAAGTGTGATCATTACTCACTGACACATTTCCCAGGTCACACAGCAGGTGCACAGGTGTGATCATTACTCACTAACACATTTCCCAGGCCACCCAGCAGATGCACAGGTGTGATCATTACTCACTGACACATTTCCCAGGTCACCCAGCAGATGCACAGGTGTACTCATTACTCACTGACACATTTCCCAGGTCACCCAGCAGGGGCACAGGTGTACTCATTACTCACTGACACATTTCCCAGGTAACCTAGCAGGTGCACAGGTGTGCTCACTACTCACTGACATTTCCCAGGTCACCCAGCAGGAGCGCAGGTGTACTCATTACTCACTGACACATTTTCCAGGTTACCCAGCAGATGCACAGGTGTGATCATTACTCACTGACACATTACCCAGGTCACCCAGCAGATGCACAGGTGTACTCATTACTCACTGACACATTTCCCAGGTCACCCAGCAGATGCACAGGTGTACGCATTACTCACTGACACATTTCCCAGGTCACCCAGCAGGGGCACGGTGTACTCATTACTCACTGACACATTACCCAGGTCACCCAGCAGGGGTACAGGTTTACTCACTCATTACTCACTCATTACTCACTGACACATTTCCCAGGTCACCCAGCAGGAGCACAGGTATACTCATTACTCACTGACACATTTCCCAGGTCACCCAGCAGGAGCACAGGTATACTCATTACTCACTGACACATTTCCCAGGTCACAGAGCAGGTGCACAGGTGTACTCATTACTCACTGACACATTTCCCAGGTCACCCAGCAGGAGCACAGGTATACTCATTACTCACTGACACATTTCCCAGGTCACCCAGCAGATGCACAGGTGTACTCATTACTCACTGACACATTTCCCAGGTCACCCAGCAGGAGCACAGGTGTACTCCTTACTCACTGACACATTTCCCAGGTCACCAAGCAGGAGCGCAGGTGTACTCATTACTCACTGACACATTTCCAGGGTCACCCAGCAGATGCACAGGTGTATTCATTACTCACGGACACATTTCTCAGATCACCCAGCAGGGGCACAGGTGTACTCATTACTCACTGACACATTACCCAGGTCACCCAGCAGGGGTACAGGTTTACTCATTACTCACTGACACATTTCCCAGGTCACCCAGCAGATGCACATGTGCACTTATTACTCACTGACACGTTTCCCAGGTCACCCAGCAGGAGCACAGGTATACTCATTACTCACTGACACATTTCCCAGGTCAAAGAGCAGATGCACAGGTGTATTCATTACTCACTGACACATTTCCCAGATCACCCAGCAGGGGCACAGGTGTACTCATTACTCACTGACACATTTCCCAGGTCACACAACAGGTGCACAGGTATACTCATTACTCACTGACACATTTTCCAGGTCACCCTTGCAGCGGCACAGGTGTACTTATTCCTCACTGACACATTTCCCAGGTCACCCAGCAGATGCTCAGGTGTACTCATTACTCACTGACACATTTCTCAGGTCCCCCAGCAGATGCACAGGTGTATTCATTACTCACTGACACATTTCCCAGGTCACCCAGCAGGAGCACAGGTGTACTCATTACTCACTGACACATTTCCCAGGTCACCCAGCAGGTGCACAGGTGTACTCATTACTCACTGACACATTTCCCAGGTCACCCAGCAGGGGCACAGGTGTACTCATTACTCACTGACACATTTCCCAGGTCACACAACAGGTGCACAGGTGTACTCATTACTCACTGACACATTTCCCAGGTCACCCAGCAGGTACACAGGTGTACTCATTACTCACTGACACATTTCCCAGGTCACCCAGCAGGGGCACGGGTGTACTCATTACTCGCTGACACATTTCCTAGGTCACACAACAGGTGCACAGGTGTACTCATTACTCACTGACACATTTCCCAGGTCACCCAGCAGATGCACAGGTGTATTCATTACTCACTGACACATTTCCCAGGTCACCCAGCAGAAGCACAGGTGTACTCATTACTCACTGACACATTTCCCAGGTCACCCAGCAGGTGCACAGGTGTACTCATTACTCACTGACACATTTCCCAGGTCACCCAGCAGGTGCACAGGTGTACTCATTACTCACTGACACAATTCCCAGGTCACCCTTGCAGCGGCACAGGTGTTCATTACTCACTGACACATTTCCCAGGTCACCCAGCAGGTGCACAGGTGTGATCATTACTCACTGACACATTTCCCAGGTCACCTAGCAGGTGCACAGGTGTACTTATTACTCACCGACACATTTCCCAGGTTACTCAGCAGGGGCTCAGGAGTACTCATTACTCACTGACATTTCCCAGGTCACCCAGCAGGTGTACAGGTGTGCTCATTACTCACTGACACATTTCCCAGGTCACCCAGCAGGGGCACGGTGTACTCATTACTCACTGACACATTACCCAGGTCACCCAGCAGGGGTACAGGTTTACTCATTACTCACTGACACATTTCCCAGGTCACCCAGCAGATGCACATGTGCACTTATTACTCACTGACACATTTCCCAGGTCACCCAGCAGGAGCACAGGTATACTCATTACTCACTGACACATTTCCCAGGTCACCCAGCAGGAGCACAGGTATACTCATTACTCACTGACACATTTCCCAGGTCACAGAGCAGGTGCACAGGTGTACTCATTACTCACTGACACATTTCCCAGGTCACCCAGCAGATGCACAGGTGTACTCCTTACTCACTGACACATTTCCCAGGTCACCAAGCAGGAGCGCAGGTGTACTCCTTACTCACTGACACATTTCCCAGGTCACCCAGCAGATGCACAGGTGTACTCCTTACTCACTGACACATTTCCAGGGTCACCCAGCAGATGCACAGGTGTATTCATTACTCACGGACACATTTCTCAGATCACCCAGCAGGGGCACAGGTGTACTCCTTACTCACTGACACATTACCCAGGTCACCCAGCAGGGGTACAGGTTTACTCATTACTCACTGACACATTTCCCAGGTCACCCAGCAGATGCACATGTGCACTTATTACTCACTGACACATTTCCCAGGTCACCCAGCAGGAGCACAGGTATACTCATTACTCACTGACACATTTCCCAGGTCACCCAGCAGGAGCACAGGTATACTCATTACTCACTGACACATTTCCCAGGTCACAGAGCAGGTGCACAGGTGTACTCATTACTCACTGACACATTTCCCAGGTCACCCAGCAGGAGCACAGGTATACTCATTACTCACTGACACATTTCCCAGGTCACCCAGCAGATGCACAGGTGTACTCCTTACTCACTGACACATTTCCCAGGTCACCAAGCAGGAGCGCAGGTGTACTCCTTACTCACTGACACATTTCCAGGGTCACCCAGCAGATGCACAGGTGTATTCATTACTCACTGACACATTTCCCAGATCACCCAGCAGGGACACAGGTGTACTCATAACTCACTGACTCATTTCCCAGGTCACACAACAGGTGCACAGGTATACTCATTACTCACTGACACATTTCCCAGGTCACCCTTGCAGCGGCACAGGTGTACTTATTCCTCACTGACACATTTCCCAGGTCACACAACAGGTGCACAGGTGTACTCATTACTCACTGACACATTTCCCAGGTCACCCAGCAGGTACACAGGTGTATTTATTACTCACTGACACATTTCCCAGGTCCCCCAGCAGGTGCACAGGTGTACTCATTACTCACTGACACATTTCCCAGGTCACCCAGCAGGTGCACAGGTGTACTCATTACTCACTGACACAATTCCCAGGTCACCCTTGCAGCGGCACAGGTGTTCATTACTCACTGACACATTTCCCAGGTCACCAAGCAGGTGCACAGGTGTGTACTCATTACTCACTGACACATTTCCCAGGTCACCCAGCAGATGCACAGGTGTACGCATTACTCACTGACACATTTCTCATGTCTTGAGGAAGGCTCCTGCTGAGCCGAAACGCGTCGACAATTTTGGGCACTGTGCAACTTTTCAAAAAACCAGCCTTCAAGGTATTTCTTTGTTCTATTTTGATTTATACGCTGTGGAAATTTTTTTTTCCTGTGTCTGCATATTCCAGCTTTGACAATTTTTATTCTCCTCTTGTGGAGTGTTTTTATTTTCATGTACTCCTTTCCCAACTATGGGATTTTATACCTATTAAAAAAGTTTTTATTGAAAGAAATGGATTGATTGGCACCATTTTTTCTTTTTGGATTTACAACTGCTCAAATACCTATTGGCATCTTGAGGCCCGAAACAGCTGTGGATCCAAAAGATACCTTGATAGGAACATCTCCACATTTCTTTCTGTGAGTGTGGTACGCATCTTCACTTTGATATAGGAATATATATGAAAGATACCTTTATATACTTACCGCATCTTCACTTTAATGTGAGTTTAGGTATGCTTATCTACGCATACTTTTTGGTGGAGGACACACGGAAAGGGTGAAGAGCTTCAAAAGAAACCTTTATGTGCACACATTCGTTTTTCCTAGTGTGAGTTGGGGTACGCACTGCATACAGACCCCCTATTCATACTACCACTTTCCTGCTCTATCTGATGGGATAAAAGGACTTTCTTTGAACAGCTTGTAAAAACAATAGTACACATTGTATGTTTTGTTCTTTTTCATGTAACTATGAACGGACATTAATCATACCGACTGAGAACCTCTGCTGAACTACTGAGGACTTCCATCCTGAATACTCTTAAGGGACGTATATTTTAGTTTCATCTTTATATTTACATTGGGCGCATATACTGAGAAAAGATTGTCTTCCTTTTGTGTTGAATTTCTGTTTTCTGTGGGGTGTGGTGGCATCCCATTAGACAATCTACACTTGTTAAAGCTGCCCTGCGCACATTTCAAACATCCCAAAAATTCCCCTGGTTTTCTTGTACATTTCTCAGGTCACCCAGCAGATGCACAGGTGTACTCATTACTCACTGACACATTTCCCAGGTCACCCAACAGGTGCACAGGTGTACTCATTACTCACTGACACATTTCCCAGGTCACCCAGCAGGGGCACAGGTGTACTCATTACTCACTGACACGTTTCCCAGGTCACCCAGCAGATGCACAGGTGTACTCATTACTCACTGACACATTTCCCAGATCACCCAGCAGGGGCACAGGTGTACGCATTACTCACTGACACATTTCCCAGGTCACCCAACAGGTGCACAGGTGTACTCTTTACTCACTGACACATTTCCCAGGTCACCCAGCAGATGCACAGGTGTACTCATTACTCACTGACACATTTCCCAGGTCACCCAGCAGGGGCACAGGTGTACGCATTACTCACTGACACATTTCCCAGGTCACCCAACAGGTGCACAGGTGTACTCTTTACTCATTGACACATTTCCCAGGTCACCCAGCAGGGGCACAGGTGTACTCATTCCTCCTGACACATTTCCCAGGTCACCCAGCAGGGGCACAGGTGTGCTCATTACTCACTGACACATTTCCCAGGTAACCAAGCAGGAGCACAGGTGTACTCATTACTCACTGACACATTTCCCAGGTCACTCAACAGGTGCACAGGTGTACTCCTTACTCACTGACACATTTCTCAGGTCACCCAGCAGGTGCACAGGTGTGTTGTGCTCATTACTCACTGACACATTTCCCAGGTCACCCAGCAGGGGCACAGGTGTACTCATTACTCACTGACACGTTTCGCAGGTCACCGAGCAGGAGCACAGGTGCACTCATTACTCACTGACACATTTCCCAGGTCACCCAGCAGATGCACAGGTGTAGTCATTACTCACTGACACATTTCCCAGGTCACCCAGCAGGAGCACAGGTGTACTCATTACTCACTGACACATTTCCCAGGTCACTCAGCAGGTGCACAGGTGTACTCATTACTCACTGACACATTTCCCAGGTCACTCAGCAGGGGCTCAGGTTTGTTCATTACTCACTGACACATTTCCCAGGTCACCCAGCAGGGGCACAGGTGTACTCATTACTCACTGACACATTTCCCAGGTCACCCAGCAGGTGCACATGTGTACTTATTATTCACCGAAACATTTCCCAGGTCACCCAACTGGTACACAGGTGTGATCATTACTCACTGACACATTTCCCAGGTCACCTAGCAGGTGCACAGGTGTACTTATTACTCACCGACACATTTCCCAGGTCACTCAGCAGGGGCTCAGGAGTACTCATTACTCACTGACACATTTCCCAGGTCACCCAGCAGGAGCACAGGTGTACTCATTACTCGCTGACACATTTCCCAGGTCACCCAGCAGGAGCACAGGTGTACTCATTACTCACTGACATTTCCCAGGTCACCCAGCAGGTGTACAGGTGTGCTCATTACTCACTGACACATTTCCCAGGTCACCCAGCAGGGGCACAGGTGTACTCATTACTCACTGACATTTCCCAGGTCTCCCAGCAGGTGCACATGTGTACTTATTACTCACCGAAACATTTCCCAGGTCACCCAACAGGTACACAGGTGTGATCATTACTCACTGACACATTTCCCAGGTCACCTAGCAGGTGCACAGGTGTACTTATTACTCACCGACACATTTCCCAGGTCACTCAGCAGGGGCTCAGGTGTACTCATTACTCACTGACACATTTCCCAGGTCACCCAGCAGGAGCACAGGTGTACTTATTGCTCACTGACACATTTCCCAGGTCATCCAGCAGGTGCACAGGTGTACTCACTACTCACTGACATTTCCCAGGTCACCCAGCAGATGCACAGGTGTATTCATTACTCACTGACACATTTCCCAGGTCACCCAGCAGGTGTACAGGTGTGCTCATTACTCACTGACACATTCCCAGGTCACCCAGCAGGTGTACAGGTGTGCTCATTACTCACTGACACATTTCCCAGGTCACCCAGCAGATGCACAGGTGTACTCATTACTCACTGACACATTCCCAGGTCACCCAGCAGGTGTACAGGTGTGCTCATTACTCACTGACACATTTCCCAGGTCACCCAGCAGGGGCACAGGTGTACTCATTACTCACTGACACATTTCCCAGGTCACCAAGCAGGAGCACAGGCGTACTCATTACTCACTGACACATTTCCTATGTCACCCAGCAGGGGCACAGGTGTACTCAATACTTACTGACACATTTCCCAGGTCACCAAGCAGGAGCACAGGGGTAGGGCAAATCTTGATGCAGTTTTAATAGTAACAAAGTACCCAAGTTCATCCATGATCCTGCTCTACCATATTACTGACCCCTACAGAAGAGGGTGGGAACCTCAGGCAGTGAGACCCGCCTGGGACTTCCTCTGTACATCTGCGGGCCGGTCCGGCACTACTTGCTCACATGTCAGTCATATCCACTAATACTCGATGCTGACACACTATCTGGCATATTAATCTACCTGTAACCCTAGTACAAGCTACGCATAGACAATACAAATATCTAGTTCCATCATCCAAATGCCTGCAAATACCACCGTCTTCCACCCCAGGCTCATGCTCTTAGCGGAAATCTAGGTGCAGCTGCTCAGATCAAGGCGTTGGGCTGTATATGGATAACGAATCCCTGATATAGCCACAGGACAGTCCTGCAGTGCCATCTGCTGCACAGAAGGGGTACTGCACCAAATGTGCTGTCTGTCCCAACACCCTGTTTAGTGGCTCACCATACCATAACTTCTTAAAGACTCTATTGATGAGTGAGACATGTTCTAGCTAAAGTCTATGGAATTACTTTTCTGTGATTATACACAGAGCCATCTCGTGCCAACGCAGTAGTGCGTCCAGATTGCCCTGCAGGCGTATCTCGCAACGTTTCCAGGAGTAAACTCACGACAAAATAAACACCAGCCCTGATCCACCGGAACATCAATCACAATCTGTACAAACACCCACTTCACACGGAGATCCACTATTATTATACAGAGCGGTGCAACCACCATCACCGTATACTCAGTGTTATTATACAGAGCGGTGTGACCGGTATCAGCGTATACTCAGTGTTATTATACAGAGCGGTGTGACCAGTATCACCGTATACTCAGTGTTATTATACAGAGCGGTGTGACCGGTATCAGCGTATACTCAGTGTTATTATACAGAGCGGTGTGACCAGTATCAGCGTATACTCAGTGTTATTATACAGAGCGGTGTGACCGGTATCAGCGTATACTCAGTATTATTATACAGTGCAGTGTGACCGGTATCAGCGTATACTCAGTATTATTATACAGAGCGGTGTGACCGGTATCAGCGTATACTCAGTGTTATTATACAGAGCGGTGTGACCGGTATCAGTATATACTCAGTGTTATTATACAGAGCGGTGTGACCGGTATCAGCGTATACTCAGTATTATTATACAGAGCGGTGTGACTGGTATCAGCGTATACTCAGTGTTATTATACAGAGCGGTGTGACCGGTATCAGCATATACTCAGTATTATTATACAGAGCGGTGTGACCGGTATCAGCGTATACTCAGTATTATTATACAGAGCGGTGTGACCGGTATCAGCATATACTCAGTATTATTATACAGAGCGGTGTGACCGGTATCAGCGTATACTCAGTATTATTATACAGAGCGGTGTGACCGGTATCAGCGTATACTCAGTATTATTATACAGAGCGGTGTGACCGGTATCAGCGTATACTCAGTATTATTATACAGAGCGGTGTGACCGGTATCAGCGTATACTCAGTATTATTATACAGAGCGGTGTGACCGGTATCAGCGTATACTCAGTATTACTATACTGAGCGGTGTGACCGGTATCAGCGTATACTCAGTATTATTATACAGAGCGGTATGACCGGTATCAGCGTATACTCAGTATTATTATACAGAGCGGTGTGACCGGTGTCACAACTGAGGGCCTGAGCTGACGGGAGGCAGCCTCAGTTGTAGGGGCTGAGATGTACCGGAACCTGGGAGGTTGTATCAGACCCCTGGACATGTAAGTAACATGAATAATAACTGCCCGAAGGCGTGACCACGACAACTTGGATAAAAGTCAATGATGTTTATTATGACAACTCCGCAACACAGCAGCAGTAAAAGAAAACGTAAAAGTCAGCAAAGAATAAATACAGTTCCTGGGTACTACAGGATGGCAGGAGCCACAGGGCACTGGTAGTGTGAGATAGTTCTTATAATCTTCTAGATGGAAAGTCCTTACCAGGCCCGACTGTAGCAATAGAGATAGCCCAGGATTGTACCAGCTGGTGTTCCAGGAAAAGCTGGGTTGCTGTAGATAAAACGGCTGCTGTGGATACTGGCTGGAACCAGACTGTTGTTGGCACGGAGTGGAAACTGGCTGGAACCAGTTAAATAATAAATGAACTTGAGAGCGATGAAATATGAGCTGAAGTTTGGAGTTTGAGAGCGGTGAAATTATAATACCGGTGGAGAGTGGTAAAGTGTAGAAAGGACACCGGCCCTTTAAGGGAAGCTGTACTCTGCTGGAAGCAGGTAATGTTGTAACTGGAAACAGATGAATCCACAATGGATCGGAGAGTCAGGCTACACCGCAGGTGGAATGCTGGTGCGGGTCTCTATGGTGGAAGTCTTGAGACAGGAGCTGGAACCTGGAAGACAATCACAGGAGAGAGACAAACAGGAACTAGGTTTGACAACCAAAGCACTGACGCCTTCCTTGCTCAGGCACAGTGTATTTATACCTGCAGCAAGAAAGGGATTGGCTAGGCAATTATGCAGATTATCAATACTGAGAACAGATTGGAGGAAATGATCAGCTGACAGAATCCAAGATGGCTGCGCCCATGCAGACACTTGGAGGGAAGTTTGGTTTGTAATCCATGTGGTAATGAAAACAGTAATGGCGGCGCCGGCCACCGGAGACAGGAGGCGCCAAGCTGACAGGTGCACATCCAACCACGCGGACACAGCGGAGGCCGCGGCTGACGTAATCGCCACTCAGACACTCTGCATGCAGAAGCTCAGGGACGGCGGCGGAGGCCGCGGGAGACGCCATGCCAGGTGTAATATGGCGTTTACTGTGACCGCGTCTCAGAGTGACAGGAGAGGATACAGGAATGTAAACATCAGGATAACAGATGGGATCCGGTCCTGGAGCGCTGAGCCAGTCTTAGGAGGCATCTGATGGGTAAGAAATGGCGTCCAGATACCCGGATCGTGACAGCACCCCCCCCTTTAGGAGTGGCCCCAGGACACTTCTTTGGCTTTTGAGGAAACTTGGAATGGAATCTCCGGACCAAGGCAGGAGCATGGACATCAGAAGCATTGGTCCATGAACGTTCCTCAGGGCCATAACCCTTCCAGTCAATAAGATATTGTAGTTGACCGTAACGGTGACGTGAGTCCAGGATCTTGGCTACTTCATACTCAACGCCTCGTTGAGTTTGGACTTTCGGAGTTGGAGGAAGTGAGGAATGAAACCGATTCAAGATCAGCGGTTTCAACAGGGAAACATGGAATGTCCTGGGTATTTTTAAGAAGGGAGGCAACTGGAGTCTGTAAGCAACAGGATTGATGACTTGTTCAATCTTGAAAGGACCGATATAGCGAGGTGCAAACTTCATACTGGGAACTCTTAACCTCAAATTCTTCGTGGATAACCATACCCGATCACCCACCTTGAGAGCAGGAACTGCTCGACGCTTCTTATCCGCAAACTTCTTGTACCTGAACGATGCCTTGAGCAGAGCTGATCGTACGCTCTTCCAGATATTGGCAAACTGATGCAAGGTGATATCCACTGCGGGAACAGAAGTTGCTGGAAGCGGTTGGAACTCAGGGACTTTAGGGTGGAATCCAAAGTTAGTGAAGAATGGTGTTGAAGCAGATGAAGAATGATACTGGTTGTTATGACAGAACTCGGCCCAGGGAAGTAATTGAACCCAGTCATCTTGAGAGGAGGACACATAGATGCGGAGGAAGGCCTCCAAGTCCTGATTCACCCTCTCGGTTTGACCATTGGTCTGAGGATGGTAAGCCGTGGAAAACTTTAGCTTGACTTGGAGGACTTGACATAAACTTCGCCAGAATTTGGCTGTGAATTGAACTCCTCGATCTGAGATAATTTCTTCAGGAAGACCGTGGAGTCGGAAGATCTCTTGTATGAATACTTGAGCCAACTTGGAAGCTGACGGAAGACCGGTGAGAGGAATGAAGTGTGCCATCTTGGTGAACCGGTCAACTACCACCCAGATGGTATTGAACTTGTTGCACATGGGTAAATCTGTAATAAAATCCATCGACAAATGGGTCCAAGGTCGACGGGGAACAGATAGTGGAACCAGTTGCCCCGCAGGCGACTGGCGGGATACCTTATGTTGAGCACACTTTGGGCAAGATGCAATAAACTCCAAGACGTCCTTTTTCAGAGTTGGCCACCAATAGGACCTAGAGATAAACTCCAGGGTTTTTTGGATACCTGTATGTCCGGCAAAACGGGAAGCATGGGCCCAATGCATGAGCTTCTTCCTTAGCATCGGTTTCACAAAACTTTTCCCTGATGGGGGCGTAGAGTCCATCCCTACCGTGGAGAATGCCAACGGATTTATAATAGGATGCTTGTCTGAAGACTCTGACTCATTTTCTTGCTCCCATGAGCGGGAAAGGGCATCGGCCTTGCGATTCTGAGAGCCCGGACAGAACTGGAGTTTAAAGTCAAACCTGGAAAAGAAAAGTGCCCATCTGGCCTGACGAGGGTTGAGACATTGTGCGCCTTTCAGATATAAAAGGTTCTTGTGGTCTGTAAGTATGGTGATTGAATGAGAAGCTCCCTCCAACAGATACCTCCACTCTTCTAGAGCGAGCTTGATGGCTAGCAACTCCTGGTCGCCAATGGCATAGTTGCGCTCAGCTGGGGAGAACTTCCGGGAGAAGAAACTGCAAGGGTGTAAATGGCCATCTTTAGCCCTCTGAGATAACACCGCTCCTACTCCAACGGAGGAGGCATCCACCTCTAAGATGAAAGGAGAGTCGATGTCAGGCTGTTTCAGAACAGGCGCAGAGATGAACCTTTGTTTTAACAGATGAAATGCTTGCATGGCTTCTTCAGACCACTTGGACGGGTTAGCACCCTTCTTAGTGAAAGCAGTAATAGGCGCCACAATGGTGGAAAAGTCTCGTATAAACTTTCGGTAATAGTTGGCGAACCCTAAGAACCTCTGGACCCCTCTGAGGGTTAAGGGTACCGGCCAATTTTGGATTGCTTGTAGTTTCTCAGGATCCATCTCTAGTCCGGAACCGGACACAATGTACCCTAGAAACGGAATGGACTTGACTTCAAAGACGCATTTCTCTAATTTGCAATAGAGATGATTGACACGGAGACGGGACAGAACCTCTTTAACCCAAAAACGATGTTCCTCTAAATCGTTGGCAAAAATGAGGATATCGTCTAGATAGACCACGACATGATGGTATAGAATGTCTCTGAAGATCTCATTGACAAAATGCTGGAAGACAGCTGGAGCATTGCTCAATCCGAAGGGCATGACGAGGTACTCATAATGTCCGTCACGGGTGTTAAAGGCGGTCTTCCACTCGTCACCCTCACGGATCCGGATGAGATTGTATGCACCTCTCAAGTCCAGCTTTGTAAAGATGGTAGCTCCGCTAACTCTGTCAAAGAGCTCAGTAATCAGGGGCAAAGGATAACGGTTCTTGATGGTAATGTCGTTCAAACCTCTGTAGTCGATGCACGGCCGCAGACCACCATCTTTCTTTTTTACAAAAAAGAAGCCTGCGCCGGCTGGGGAAGAAGAAGGTCGAATGAACCCCTTTGTAGGTTCTCTTTAATGTATTCCTCCATAGAATGCGTCTCAGGCAGAGACAACGGATAAGTTCGGCCTCGAGGTGGAACCTTCCCTGGAACGAGATCAATCGGGCAGTCCCATTCTCTATGAGGAGGAAGAATATCAGCAGAAGCTTTACTGAACACATCCGTGAAATCTTGATATGGAGGAGGTGGAACATCAGACGACCTGGGGGAGGAAGAACAGACAGGCAATACTTTAAACAAACATGTCTCAGCACAGGAGGAACCCCATGCCAGGATTTGCGTAGTCGTCCAATCAATTGTAGGATTGTGAAGACGGAGCCATGGAAGGCCCAGGACCACAGGATGTGTGGCTCTTGGAATCACTAAAAAAGAAATAAGTTCGGAATGAAGAACTCCCACTCTCAGACGAACTGGTAGAGTCCTTAAAGAAATAACTGCATCAAAAATTTTGCTGCCATCCACGGCAGTTAAAGAAATGGACGAAGGAAGTCTCTCGGTGGGTAGGGACCACCGTTTAACATAGGCTTCGGTAATAAAGTTCCCAGCTGCTCCGGAATCAAGGAGGGCAATGACGTTCCGATAACGTTGAGCAACTTGAAGCGAGACTGGGAGATTACAATCTTGAGGAGATGGAGAGGAGATCATTACTCCTAGCCGGCCCTCTCCTTGGCGAGCTAGGATTTGGAGTTTCCCGGACGTTTGGGACAGGCATTAATGGTGTGAGACGGAGCTGCACAATAAAGACAGAGAGACTCGGAGAGACGTCTTCGGCGCTCAGCAGGAGTTAAACGGGAACGGCCAATTTGCATGGGCTCATCTTTAGTTGGTGACAGTTGGCGAGGAGGAGGAGCAGAAGATTTTGGAGCAGATGATCTTCCACGCTCAGTTGCTCTCTCTCTGAAACGTAAATCAACTTTCGTGCAGAGTGAGATTAGCTCATCTAACTTAGAGGGTAAGTCTCTGGTAGCTAACTCATCTTTAATACGCTCAGATAAGCCATGCCAGAATGCAGCATACAGGGCCTCGTCGTTCCATGCCAGTTCGGATGCCAGGATCTGGAACTGTATCAGATATTGTCCTACAGTACGTGACCCCTGGCGTAAACGGAGAATCTCGGATGAAGCTGAGGTTACCCGGCCTGGCTCGTCGAAGATGCGCCTGAATGTTGACACGAATGCAGTGTAAGAAGATAGCAGGGTGTCGGACCTCTCCCATAACGGTGATGCCCAATCAAGGGCTGAGCCACTGAGAAGAGAAATAATGTAGGCAATTTTTGTACGGTCACTGGGAAAATTGCCAGGTTGTAGCTCAAACTGAATCTCACACTGGTTGAGAAATCCCCTGCAGAATCTTGGAGATCCGTCAAATTTTGCTGGCGTTGGAAGATGAAGACGTGGAGCAGAAATGGGTAAGGTGGGTGGGGTTATAGCTGGAGTCACTGTGGTTGACGCACCAGATGCGCCTGATCCACGGAGAGTTGTCTGAATCCCATCCAGCCGAGTAGAGAGATCCTGGAGACAGCGGATGATGTGGCCCTGTGCAGCCTCCTGATGTTCTAGTCGGGCTGCCAGTTCTTGCATCGGCCTGGCCGCTTGATCCTGGTCTCCGGCTGGATTCATTAGGTCAGTGCTTACTGTCACAACTGAGGGCCTAAGCTGACGGGAGGCAGCCTCAGTTGTAGGGGCTGAGATGTACCGGAACCTGGGAGGTTGTATCAGACCCCTGGACATGTAAGTAACATGAAGAATAACTGCCCGAAGGCGTGACCACGACAACTTGGATAAAAGTCAATGATGTTTATTATGACAACTCCGCAACACAGCAGCAGTAAAAGAAAACATAAAAGTCAGCAGAGGATAAATACAGTTCCTGGGTACTACAGGATGGCAGGAGCCACAGGGCACTGGTAGTGTGAGATAGTTCTTATAATCTTCTAGATGGAAAGTCCTTACCAGGCCCGACTGTAGCAATAGAGATAGCCCAGGATTGTACCAGCTGGTGTTCCAGGAAAAGCTGGGCTGCTGTAGATAAAACGGCTGCTGTGGATACTGGCTGGAACCAGACTGTTGTTGGCACGGAGTGGAAACTGGCTGGAACCAGTTAAATAATAAATGAACTTGAGAGCGATGAAATATGAGCTGAAGTTTGGAGTTTGAGAGCGGTGAAATTATAATACCGGTGGAGAGTGGTAAACTGTAGAAAGGACACCGGCCCTTTAAGAGAAGCTGTACTCTGCTGGAAGCTGGGCTGGAAGCAGGTAATGTTGTAACTGGAAACAGATGAATCCACAATGGATCGGAGAGTCAGGCTACACCGCAGGTGGAATGCTGGTGCGGGTCTCTATGGTGGAAGTCTTGAGACAGGAGCTGGAACCTGGAAGACAATCACAGGAGAGAGACAAACAGGAACTAGGTTTGACAACCAAAGCACTGACGCCTTCCTTGCTCAGGCACAGTGTATTTATACCTGCAGCAAGGAAGGGATTGGCTAGGCAATTATGCAGATTATCAATACTGAGAACAGATTGGTGGAAATGATCAGCTGACAGAATCCAAGATGGCTGCGCCCATGCAGACACTTGGAGGGAAGTTTGGTTTGTAATCCATGTGGTAATGAAAACAGTAATGGCGCCGCCGGCCACCGGAGACAGGAGGCGCCAAGCTGACAGGTGCACATCCAACCACGCGGACACAGCGGAGGCCGCGGCTGACGTAATCGCCACTCAGACACTCTGCATGCAGAAGCTCAGGGACGGCGGCGGAGGCCGCGGGAGACGCCATGCCAGGTGTAATATGGCGTTTACTGTGACCGCGTCTCAGAGTGACAGGAGAGGATACAGGAATGTAAACATCAGGATAACAGATGGGATCCGGTCCTGGAGCGCTGAGCCAGCCTTAGGAGGCATCTGATGGGTAAGAAATGGCGTACAGATACCCGGATCGTGACAACCGGTATCAGCGTATACTCAGTATTATTATACAGAGCGGTGTGACCGGTATCAGCGTATACTCAGTATTATTATACAGAGCGGTGTGACCGGTATCAGCGTATACTCAGTATTACTATACAGTGGGGTGTGACCGGTATCAGCGTATACTCAGTGTTATTATACAGAGCGGTGTGACCGGTATCAGCGTATACTCAGTATTATTATACAGAGCGGTGTCACCGGTATCAGCGTATACTCAGTATTATTATACAGTGGGGTGTGACCGGTATCAGCGTATACTCAGTGTTATTATACAGAGCGGTGTGACCGGTATCAGCGTATACTCACTTACTCAGTATTATTATATAGTGCGGTGTGACCGGTATCAGCGTATACTCAGTATTATTATACAGTGCGGTGTGACCGGTATCAGCGTATACTCAGTGTTATTATACAGGGTGGTGTGACCGGAATCAGCGTATACTCAGTGTTTTTATACAGTGCGGTGTGACCGGTATCAGCGTATACTCAGTATTATTATACAGAGCGGTGTGACCGGTTATCAGCGTATACTCAGTGTTATTATACAGAGCAGTGTGACCGGTATCAGCGTATACTCAGTGTTATTATACAGAGCGGTGTGACCGGTATCAGCGTATACTCAGAGTTATTATACAGAGCGGTGTGACCGGTATCAGCGTATACTCAGTATTATTATACAGAGCGGTGTGACCGGTATCAGCGTATACTCAGTGTTATTATACAGAGCGGTGTGACCGGTATCAGCGTATACTCAGTGTTATTATACAGAGCGGTGTGACCGGTATCAGCGTATACTCAGTATTATTATACAGAGCGGTGTGACCGGTATCAGCGTATACTCAGTGTTATTATACAGAGCGGTGTGACCGGTATCAGCGTATACTCAGTATTATTATACAGAGCGGTGTGACCGGTATCAGCGTATACTCAGTATTATTATACAGTGCGGTGTGACCGGTATCAGCGTATACTCAGTATTATTATACAGAGCGGTGTGACCGGTATGAGCGTATACTCAGTATTATTATACAGAGCGGTGTGACCGGTATCAGCGTATATTCAGTATTATTATACAGAGCGGTGTGACCGGTATCAGCGTATACTCAGTGTTATTATACAGAGTGGTGTGACCGGTATCAGCGTATACTCAGTATTATTATACAGAGCGGTGTGACCGGTATCAGCGTATACTCAGTATTACTATACAGAGCCGTGTGACCGGTATCAGCGTATACTCAGTATTATTATACAGTGCGGTGTGACCGGCATCCGCGTATACTCAGTATTATTATACAGAGCGGTGTGACCAGTATCAGCATATACTCAGTATTATTATACAGAGCGGTGTGACCGGTATCAGAGTATACTCAGTGTTATTATACAGAGCAGTGTGACCGGTATCAGCGTATACTCAGTGTTATTATACAGAGCGGTGTGACCGGTATCAGCGTATACTCAGTATTATTATACAGAGCGGTGTGACCGGTATCAGCGTATACTCAGTATTATTATACAGTGCGGTGTGACCGGTATCAGCGTATACTCAGTATTATTATACAGAGCGGTGTGACCGGTATCAGCATATACTCAGTATTATTATTAGAGATGAGCGCCGGAAATTTTTCGGGTTTTGTGTTTTGGTTTTGGGTTCGGTTCCGCGGCCGTGTTTTGGGTTCGACTGCGTTTTGGCAAAACCTCACCGAATTTTTTTTGTCGGATTCGGGTGTGTTTTGGATTCGGGTGTTTTTTTCCAAAAAACCTAAAAAACAGCTTAAATCATAGAATTTGGCGGTCATTTTGATCCCAAAGTATTATTAACCTCAAAAACCATAATTTCCACTCATTTTCAGTCTATTCTGAATACCTCACACCTCACAATATTATTTTTAGTCCTAAAATTTGCACCGAGGTCGCTGTGTGAGTAAGATAAGCGACCCTAGTGGCCGACACAAACACCGGGCCCATCTAGGAGTGGCACTGCAGTGTCACGCAGGATGTCCCTTCCAAAAAACCCTCCCCAAACAGCACATGACGCAAAGAAAAAAAGAGGCGCAATGAGGTAGCTGTGTGAGTAAGATTAGCGACCCTAGTGGCCGACACAAACACCGGGCCCATCTAGGAGTGGCACTGCAGTGTCACGCAGGATGTCCCTTCCAAAAAACCCTCCCCAAACAGCACATGACGCAAAGAAAAAAAGAGGCGCAATGAGGTAGCTGTGTGAGTAAGATAAGCGACCCTAGTGGCCGACACAAACACCGGGCCCATCTAGGAGTGTCACTGCAGTGTCACGCAGGATGTCCCTTCCAAAAAACCCTCCCCAAACAGCACATGACGCAAAGAAAAAAAGAGGCGCAATGAGGTAGCTGTGTGAGTAAGATAAGCGACCCTAGTGGCCGACACAAACACCGGGCCCATCTAGGAGTGGCACTGCAGTGTCACGCAGGATGTCCCTTCCAAAAAACCCTCCCCAAACAGCACATGACGCAAAGAAAAAGAAAAGAAAAAAGAGGTGCAAGATGGAATTGTCCTTGGGCCCTCCCACCCACCCTTATGTTGTATAAACAAAACAGGACATGCACACTTTAACCAACCCATCATTTCAGTGACAGGGTCTGCCACACGACTGTGACTGATATGACGGGTTGGTTTGGACCCCCCCAAAAAAGAAGCAATTAATCTCTCCTTGCACAAACTGGCTCTACAGAGGCAAGATGTCCACCTCATCATCACCCTCCGATATATCACCGTGTACATCCCCCTCCTCACAGATTATCAATTCGTCCCCACTGGAATCCACCATCTCAGCTCCCTGTGTACTTTGTGGAGGCAATTGCTGCTGGTCAATGTCTCCGCGGTGGAATTGATTATAATTCATTTTAATGAACATCATCTTCTCCACATTTTCTGGATGTAACCTCGTACGCCGATTGCTGACAAGGTGAGCGGCGGCACTAAACACTCTTTCGGAGTACACACTTGTGGGAGGGCAACTTAGGTAGAATAAAGCCAGTTTGTGCAAGGGCCTCCAAATTGCCTCTTTTTCCTGCCAGTATAAGTACGGACTGTCTGACGTGCCTACTTGGATGCGGTCACTCATATAATCCTCCACCATTCTATCAATGTTGAGAGAATCATATGCAGTGACAGTAGACGACATGTCCGTAATCGTTGTCAGGTCCTTCAGTCCGGACCAGATGTCAGCATCAGCAGTCGCTCCAGACTGCCCTGCATCACCGCCAGCGGGTGGGCTCGGAATTCTGAGCCTTTTCCTCGCACCCCCAGTTGCGGGAGAATGTGAAGGAGGAGATGTTGACAGGTCGCGTTCCGCTTGACTTGACAATTTTGTCACCAGCAGGTCTTTCAACCCCAGCAGACTTGTGTCTGCCGGAAAGAGAGATCCAAGGTAGGCTTTAAATCTAGGATCGAGCACGGTGGCCAAAATGTAGTGCTCTGATTTCAACAGATTGACCACCCGTGAATCCTTGTTAAGCGAATTAAGGGCTCCATCCACAAGTCCCACATGCCTAGCGGAATCGCTCCGTGTTAGCTCCTCCTTCAATGTCTCCAGCTTCTTCTGCAAAAGCCTGATGAGGGGAATGACCTGACTCAGGCTGGCAGTGTCTGAACTGACTTCACGTGTGGCAAGTTCAAAGGGCATCAGAACCTTGCACAACGTTGAAATCATTCTCCACTGCGCTTGAGACAGGTGCATTCCATCTACTATATCGTGCTCAATTGTATAGGCTTGAATGGCCTTTTGCTGCTCCTCCAACCTCTGAAGCATATAGAGGGTTGAATTCCACCTCGTTACCACTTCTTGCTTCAGATGATGGCAGGGCAGGTTCAGTAGTTTTTGGTGGTGCTCCAGTCTTCTGTACGTGGTGCCTGTACGCCGAAAGTGTCCCGCAATTCTTCTGGCCACCGACAGCATCTCTTGCACGCCCCTGTCGTTTTTTAAAAAATTCTGCACCACCAAATTCAAGGTATGTGCAAAACATGGGACGTGCTGGAATTTGCCCATATTTAATGCACACACAATATTGCTGGCGTTGTCCGATGCCACAAATCCACAGGAGAGTCCAATTGGGGTAAGCCATTCCGCGATGATCTTCCTCAGTTGCCGTAAGAGGTTTTCAGCTGTGTGCGTATTCTGGAAAGCGGTGATACAAAGCGTAGCCTGCCTAGGAAAGAGTTGGCGTTTGCGAGATGCTGCTACTGGTGCCGCCGCTGCTGTTCTTGCGGCGGGAGTCCATACATCTACCCAGTGGGCTGTCACAGTCATATAGTCCTGACCCTGCCCTGCTCCACTTGTCCACATGTCCGTGGTTAAGTGGACATTGGGTACAACTGCATTTTTTAGGACACTGGTGAGTCTTTTTCTGACGTCCGTGTACATTCTCGGTATCGCCTGCCTAGAGAAGTGGAACCTAGATGGTATTTGGTAACGGGGGCACACTGCCTCAATAAATTGTCTAGTTCCCTGTGAACTAACGGCGGATACCGGACGCACGTCTAACACCAACATAGTTGTCAAGGCCTCAGTTATCCGCTTTGCAGCAGGATGACTGCTGTGATATTTCATCTTCCTCGCAAAGGACTGTTGAACAGTCAATTGCTTACTGGAAGTAGTACAAGTGGGCTTACGACTTCCCCTCTGGGATGACCATCGACTCCCAGCAGCAACAACAGCAGCGCCAGCAGCAGTAGGCGTTACACGCAAGGATGCATCGGAGGAATCCCAGGCAGGAGAGGAATCGTCAGAATTGCCAGTGACATGGCCTGCAGGACTATTGGCATTCCTGGGGAAGGAGGAAATTGACACTGAGGGAGTTGGTGGGGTGGTTTGCGTGAGCTTGGTTACAAGAGGAAGGGATTTACTGGTCAGTGGACTGCTTCCGCTGTCACCCAAAGTTTTTGAACTTGTCACTGACTTATTATGAATGCGCTGCAGGTGACGTATAAGGGAGGATGTTCCGAGGTGGTTAACGTCCTTACCCCTACTTATTACAGCTTGACAAAGGGAACACACGGCTTGACACCTGTTGTCCGCATTTCTGGTGAAATACTTCCACACCGAAGAGCTGATTTTTTTGGTATTTTCACCAGGCATGTCAACGGCCATATTCCTACCACGGACAACAGGTGTCTCCCCGGGTGCCTGACTTAAACAAACCACCTCACCATCAGAATCCTCCTGGTCAATTTCCTCCCCAGCGCCAGCAACACCCATATCCTCCTCATCCTGGTGTACATCAACACTGACATCTTCAATCTGACTATCAGGAACTGGACTGCGGGTGCTCCTTCCATCACTTGCAGGGGGCGTGCAAATGGTGGAAGGCGCATGCTCTTCACGTCCAGTGTTGGGAAGGTCAGGCATCGCAACCGACACAATTGGAGTCGGACTCTCCTTTTGGATTTGGGATTTCGAAGAACGCACAGTTCTTTGCTGTGCTTTTGCCAGCTTTAGTCTTTTCATTTTTCTAGCGAGAGGCTGAGTGCTTCCATCCTCATGTGAAGCTGAACCACTAGCCATGAACATAGGCCAGGGCCTCAGCCGTTCCTTGCCACTCCGTGTGGTAAATGGCATATTGGCAAGTTTACGCTTCTCCTCCGACAATTTTATTTTAGGTTTTGGAGTCCTTTTTTTACTGATATTTGGTGTTTTGGATTTGACATGCTCTGTACTATGACATTGGGCATCGGCCTTGGCAGACGACGTTGCTGGCATTTCATCGTCTCGGCCATGACTAGTGGCAGCAGCTTCAGCACGAGGTGGAAGTGGATCTTGATCTTTCCCTAATTTTGGAACCTCAACATTTTTGTTCTCCATATTTTAATAGGCACAACTAAAAGGCACCTCAGGTAAACAATGGAGATGGATGGATTGGATACTAGTATACAATTATGGACGGGCTGCCGAGTGCCGACACAGAGGTAGCCACAGCCGTGAAATACCGCACTGTACTGTGTCTGCTGCTAATATATAGACTGGTTGATAAAGAGATAGTATACTCGTAACTAGTATGTATGTATAAAGAAAGAAAAAAAAACCACGGTTAGGTGGTATATACAATTATGGACGGGCTGCCGAGTGCCGACACAGAGGTAGCCACAGCCGTGAACTACCGCACTGTACTGTGTCTGCTGCTAATATATAGACTGGTTGATAAAGAGATAGTATACTCGTAACTAGTATGTATGTATAAAGAAAGAAAAAAAAACCACGGTTAGGTGGTATATACAATTATGGACGGGCTGCCGAGTGCCGACACAGAGGTAGCCACAGCCGTGAACTACCGCACTGTACTGTGTCTGCTGCTAATATAGACTGGTTGATAAAGAGATAGTATACTCGTAACTAGTATGTATGTATAAAGAAAGAAAAAAAAACCACGGTTAGGTGGTATATACAATTATGGACGGGCTGCCGAGTGCCGACACAGAGGTAGCCACAGCCGTGAACTACCGCACTGTACTGTGTCTGCTGCTAATATAGACTGGTTGATAAAGAGATAGTATACTCGTAACTAGTATGACTATAAAGAAAGAAAAAAAAACCACGGTTAGGTGGTATATACAATTATGGACGGGCTGCCGAGTGCCGACACAGAGGTAGCCACAGCCGTGAACTACCGCACTGTACTGTGTCTGCTGCTAATATATAGACTGGTTGATAAAGAGATAGTATACTCGTAACTAGTATGTATGTATAAAGAAAGAAAAAAAAACCACGGTTAGGTGGTATATACAATTATGGACGGGCTGCCGAGTGCCGACACAGAGGTAGCCACAGCCGTGAACTACCGCACTGTACTGTGTCTGCTGCTAATATAGACTGGTTGATAAAGAGATAGTATACTCGTAACTAGTATGACTATAAAGAAAGAAAAAAAAACCACGGTTAGGTGGTATATACAATTATGGACGGGCTGCCGAGTGCCGACACAGAGGTAGCCACAGCCGTGAACTACCGCACTGTACTGTGTCTGCTGCTAATATATAGACTGGTTGATAAAGAGATAGTATACTCGTAACTAGTATGTATGTATAAAGAAAGAAAAAAAAAACACGGTTAGGTGGTATATACAATTATGGACGGGCTGCCGAGTGCCGACACAGAGGTAGCCACAGCCGTGAACTACCGCACTGTACTGTGTCTGCTGCTAATATAGACTGGTTGATAAAGAGATAGTATACTCGTAACTAGTATGACTATAAAGAAAGAAAAAAAAACCACGGTTAGGTGGTATATACAATTATGGACGGGCTGCCGAGTGCCGACACAGAGGTAGCCACAGCCGTGAACTACCGCACTGTACTGTGTCTGCTGCTAATATATAGACTGGTTGATAAAGAGATAGTATACTCGTAACTAGTATGTATGTATAAAGAAAGAAAAAAAAACCACGGTTAGGTGGTATATACAATTATGGACGGGCTGCCGAGTGCCGACACAGAGGTAGCCACAGCCGTGAACTACCGCACTGTACTGTGTCTGCTGCTAATATAGACTGGTTGATAAAGAGATAGTATACTCGTAACTAGTATGTATGTATAAAGAAAGAAAAAAAAACCACGGTTAGGTGGTATATACAATTATGGACGGGCTGCCGAGTGCCGACACAGAGGTAGCCACAGCCGTGAACTACCGCACTGTACTGTGTCTGCTGCTAATATAGACTGGTTGATAAAGAGATAGTATACTACTAATATTATATATACTGGTGGTCAGGTCACTGGTCACTAGTCACACTGGCAGTGGCACTCCTGCAGCAAAAGTGTGCACTGTTTAATTTTAATATAATATTATGTACTCCTGGCTCCTGCTATAACCTATAACTGGCACTGCAGTGCTCCCCAGTCTCCCCCACAATTATAAGCTGTGTGAGCTGAGCACAGTCAGATATATATATACATTGATGCAGCACACTGGGCTGAGCAGTGCACACAGATATGGTATGTGACTGAGTCACTGTGTGTATCGTTTTTTTCAGGCAGAGAACGGATATATTAAATAAAACAAACAACTGCACTGTCTGGTGGTCACTGTGGTCGTCAGTCACTAAACTCTGCACTCTCTTCTACAGTATCACAGCCTCAGGTCAATCTCTCTCTCTCTCTCTCAACCCTAATCTAAATGGAGAGGACGCCAGCCACGTCCTCTCCCTATCAATCTCAATGCACGTGTGAAAATGGCGGCGACGCGCGGCTCCTTATATAGAATCCGAGTCTCGCGATAGAATCCGAGCCTCGCGAGAATCCGACAGCGTCATGATGACGTTCGGGCGCGCTCGGGTTAACCGAGCAAGGCGGGAAGATCGGAGTCGCTCGGACCCGTGAAAAAAAACATGAAGTTCGGGCGGGTTCGGATTCAGAGAAACCGAACCCGCTCATCTCTAATTATTATACAGTGCGGTGTGACCAGTGTCAGCGTATACTCAGTATTATTATACAGAGCGGTGTGATCGGTATCAGCGTATACTCAGTGTTATTATACAGTGCGGTGTGACCAGTATCAGCGTATACTCAGTATTATTATACAGAGCGGTGTGACCGGTATCAGCGTATACTCAGTATTATTATACAGAGCGGTGTGACCGGTATCAGCGTATACTCAGTGTTATTATACAGAGTGGTGTGACCGGTATCAGCGTATACTCAGTATTATTATACAGAGCGGTGTGACCGGTATCAGCGTATACTCAGTATTACTATACAGAGCCGTGTGACCGGTATCAGCGTATACTCAGTATTATTATACAGTGCGGTGTGACCGGCATCCGCGTATACTCAGTATTATTATACAGAGCGGTGTGACCAGTATCAGCATATACTCAGTATTATTATACAGAGCGGTGTGACCGGTATCAGAGTATACTCAGTGTTATTATACAGAGCAGTGTGACCGGTATCAGCGTATACTCAGTGTTATTATACAGAGCGGTGTGACCGGTATCAGCGTATACTCAGTATTATTATACAGAGCGGTGTGACCGGTATCAGCGTATACTCAGTATTATTATACAGTGCGGTGTGACCGGTATCAGCGTATACTCAGTATTATTATACAGAGCGGTGTGACCGGTATCAGCATATACTCAGTATTATTATTAGAGATGAGCGCCGGAAATTTTTCGGGTTTTGTGTTTTGGTTTTGGGTTCGGTTCCGCGGCCGTGTTTTGGGTTCGACCGCGTTTTGGCAAAACCTCACCGAATTTTTTTTGTCGGATTCGGGTGTGTTTTGGATTCGGGTGTTTTTTTCCAAAAAACCTAAAAAACAGCTTAAATCATAGAATTTGGCGGTCATTTTGATCCCAAAGTATTATTAACCTCAAAAACCATAATTTCCACTCATTTTCAGTCTATTCTGAATACCTCACACCTCACAATATTATTTTTAGTCCTAAAATTTGCACCGAGGTCGCTGTGTGAGTAAGATAAGCGACCCTAGTGGCCGACACAAACACCGGGCCCATCTAGGAGTGGCACTGCAGTGTCACGCAGGATGTCCCTTCCAAAAAACCCTCCCCAAACAGCACATGACGCAAAGAAAAAAAGAGGCGCAATGAGGTAGCTGTGTGAGTAAGATAAGCGACCCTAGTGGCCGACACAAACACCGGGCCCATCTAGGAGTGTCACTGCAGTGTCACGCAGGATGTCCCTTCCAAAAAACCCTCCCCAAACAGCACATGACGCAAAGAAAAAAAGAGGCGCAATGAGGTAGCTGTGTGAGTAAGATAAGCGACCCTAGTGGCCGACACAAACACCGGGCCCATCTAGGAGTGGCACTGCAGTGTCACGCAGGATGTCCCTTCCAAAAAACCCTCCCCAAACAGCACATGACGCAAAGAAAAAAAGAGGCGCAATGAGGTAGCTGTGTGAGTAAGATAAGCGACCCTAGTGGCCGACACAAACACCGGGCCCATCTAGGAGTGTCACTGCAGTGTCACGCAGGATGTCCCTTCCAAAAAACCCTCCCCAAACAGCACATGACGCAAAGAAAAAAAGAGGCGCAATGAGGTAGCTGTGTGAGTAAGATAAGCGACCCTAGTGGCCGACACAAACACCGGGCCCATCTAGGAGTGGCACTGCAGTGTCACGCAGGATGTCCCTTCCAAAAAACCCTCCCCAAACAGCACATGACGCAAAGAAAAAGAAAAGAAAAAAGAGGTGCAAGATGGAATTGTCCTTGGGCCCTCCCACCCACCCTTATGTTGTATAAACAAAACAGGACATGCACACTTTAACCAACCCATCATTTCAGTGACAGGGTCTGCCACACGACTGTGACTGATATGACGGGTTGGTTTGGACCCCCCCAAAAAAGAAGCAATTAATCTCTCCTTGCACAAACTGGCTCTACAGAGGCAAGATGTCCACCTCATCATCACCCTCCGATATATCACCGTGTACATCCCCCTCCTCACAGATTATCAATTCGTCCCCACTGGAATCCACCATCTCAGCTCCCTGTGTACTTTGTGGAGGCAATTGCTGCTGGTCAATGTCTCCGCGGTGGAATTGATTATAATTCATTTTAATGAACATCATCTTCTCCACATTTTCTGGATGTAACCTCGTACGCCGATTGCTGACAAGGTGAGCGGCGGCACTAAACACTCTTTCGGAGTACACACTTGTGGGAGGGCAACTTAGGTAGAATAAAGCCAGTTTGTGCAAGGGCCTCCAAATTGCCTCTTTTTCCTGCCAGTATAAGTACGGACTGTCTGACGTGCCTACTTGGATGCGGTCACTCATATAATCCTCCACCATTCTATTAATGTTGAGAGAATCATATGCAGTGACAGTAGACGACATGTCCGTAATCGTTGTCAGGTCCTTCAGTCCGGACCAGATGTCAGCATCAGCAGTCGCTCCAGACTGCCCTGCATCACCGCCAGCGGGTGGGCTCGGAATTCTGAGCCTTTTCCTCGCACCCCCAGTTGCGGGAGAATGTGAAGGAGGAGATGTTGACAGGTCGCGTTCCGCTTGACTTGACAATTTTGTCACCAGCAGGTCTTTCAACCCCAGCAGACTTGTGTCTGCCGGAAAGAGAGATCCAAGGTAGGCTTTAAATCTAGGATCGAGCACGGTGGCCAAAATGTAGTGCTCTGATTTCAACAGATTGACCACCCGTGAATCCTTGTTAAGCGAATTAAGGGCTCCATCCACAAGTCCCACATGCCTAGCGGAATCGCTCCGTGTTAGCTCCTCCTTCAATGTCTCCAGCTTCTTCTGCAAAAGCCTGATGAGGGGAATGACCTGACTCAGGCTGGCAGTGTCTGAACTGACTTCACGTGTGGCAAGTTCAAAGGGCATCAGAACCTTGCACAACGTTGAAATCATTCTCCACTGCGCTTGAGACAGGTGCATTCCACCTACTATATCGTGCTCA
Source organism: Pseudophryne corroboree (assembly GCF_028390025.1). Classification (NCBI taxonomy): domain Eukaryota; kingdom Metazoa; phylum Chordata; class Amphibia; order Anura; family Myobatrachidae; genus Pseudophryne; species Pseudophryne corroboree. The sequence goes on along the minus strand of NC_086449.1, from coordinate 5,944,463 downwards.
ATTGTATAGGCTTGAATGGCCTTTTGCTGCTCCTCCAACCTCTGAAGCATATAGAGGGTTGAATTCCACCTCGTTACCACTTCTTGCTTCAGATGATGGCAGGGCAGGTTCAGTAGTTTTTGGTGGTGCTCCAGTCTTCTGTACGTGGTGCCTGTACGCCGAAAGTGTCCCGCAATTCTTCTGGCCACCGACAGCATCTCTTGCACGCCCCTGTCGTTTTTTAAAAAATTCTGCACCACCAAATTCAAGGTATGTGCAAAACATGGGACGTGCTGGAATTTGCCCATATTTAATGCACACACAATATTGCTGGCGTTGTCCGATGCCACAAATCCACAGGAGAGTCCAATTGGGGTAAGCCATTCCGCGATGATCTTCCTCAGTTGCCGTAAGAGGTTTTCAGCTGTGTGCGTATTCTGGAAAGCGGTGATACAAAGCGTAGCCTGCCTAGGAAAGAGTTGGCGTTTGCGAGATGCTGCTACTGGTGCCGCCGCTGCTGTTCTTGCGGCGGGAGTCCATACATCTACCCAGTGGGCTGTCACAGTCATATAGTCCTGACCCTGCCGTGCTCCACTTGTCCACATGTCCGTGGTTAAGTGGACATTGGGTACAACTGCATTTTTTAGGACACTGGTGAGTCTTTTTCTGACGTCCGTGTACATTCTCGGTATCGCCTGCCTAGAGAAGTGGAACCTAGATGGTATTTGGTAACGGGGGCACACTGCCTCAATAAATTGTCTAGTTCCCTGTGAACTAACGGCGGATACCGGACGCACGTCTAACACCAACATAGTTGTCAAGGCCTCAGTTATCCGCTTTGCAGCAGGATGACTGCTGTGATATTTCATCTTCCTCGCAAAGGACTGTTGAACAGTCAATTGCTTACTGGAAGTAGTACAAGTGGGCTTACGACTTCCCCTCTGGGATGACCATCGACTCCCAGCAGCAACAACAGCAGCGCCAGCAGCAGTAGGCGTTACACGCAAGGATGCATCGGAGGAATCCCAGGCAGGAGAGGAATCGTCAGAATTGCCAGTGACATGGCCTGCAGGACTATTGGCATTCCTGGGGAAGGAGGAAATTGACACTGAGGGAGTTGGTGGGGTGGTTTGCGTGAGCTTGGTTACAAGAGGAAGGGATTTACTGGTCAGTGGACTGCTTCCGCTGTCACCCAAAGTTTTTGAACTTGTCACTGACTTATTATGAATGCGCTGCAGGTGACGTATAAGGGAGGATGTTCCGAGGTGGTTAACGTCCTTACCCCTACTTATTACAGCTTGACAAAGGGAACACACGGCTTGACACCTGTTGTCCGCATTTCTGGTGAAATACTTCCACACCGAAGAGCTGATTTTTTTGGTATTTTCACCAGGCATGTCAACGGCCATATTCCTACCACGGACAACAGGTGTCTCCCCGGGTGCCTGACTTAAACAAACCACCTCACCATCAGAATCCTCCTGGTCAATTTCCTCCCCAGCGCCAGCAACACCCATATCCTCCTCATCCTGGTGTACATCAACACTGACATCTTCAATCTGACTATCAGGAACTGGACTGCGGGTGCTCCTTCCATCACTTGCAGGGGGCGTGCAAATGGTGGAAGGCGCATGCTCTTCACGTCCAGTGTTGGGAAGGTCAGGCATCGCAACCGACACAATTGGAGTCGGACTCTCCTTTTGGATTTGGGATTTCGAAGAACGCACAGTTCTTTGCTGTGCTTTTGCCAGCTTTAGTCTTTTCATTTTTCTAGCGAGAGGCTGAGTGCTTCCATCCTCATGTGAAGCTGAACCACTAGCCATGAACATAGGCCAGGGCCTCAGCCGTTCCTTGCCACTCCGTGTGGTAAATGGCATATTGGCAAGTTTACGCTTCTCCTCCGACAATTTTATTTTAGGTTTTGGAGTCCTTTTTTTACTGATATTTGGTGTTTTGGATTTGACATGCTCTGTACTATGACATTGGGCATCGGCCTTGGCAGACGACGTTGCTGGCATTTCATCGTCTCGGCCATGACTAGTGGCAGCAGCTTCAGCACGAGGTGGAAGTGGATCTTGATCTTTCCCTAATTTTGGAACCTCAACATTTTTGTTCTCCATATTTTAATAGGCACAACTAAAAGGCACCTCAGGTAAACAATGGAGATGGATGGATTGGATACTAGTATACAATTATGGACGGGATGCCGAGTGCCGACACAGAGGTAGCCACAGCCGTGAAATACCGCACTGTACTGTGTCTGCTGCTAATATATAGACTGGTTGATAAAGAGATAGTATACTCGTAACTAGTATGTATGTATAAAGAAAGAAAAAAAAACCACGGTTAGGTGGTATATACAATTATGGACGGGCTGCCGAGTGCCGACACAGAGGTAGCCACAGCCGTGAACTACCGCACTGTACTGTGTCTGCTGCTAATATATAGACTGGTTGATAAAGAGATAGTATACTCGTAACTAGTATGTATGTATAAAGAAAGAAAAAAAAACCACGGTTAGGTGGTATATACAATTATGGACGGGCTGCCGGGTGCCGACACAGAGGTAGCCACAGCCGTGAACTACCGCACTGTACTGTGTCTGCTGCTAATATAGACTGGTTGATAAAGAGATAGTATACTCGTAACTAGTATGTATGTATAAAGAAAGAAAAAAAAACCACGGTTAGGTGGTATATACAATTATGGACGGGCTGCCGAGTGCCGACACAGAGGTAGCCACAGCCGTGAACTACCGCACTGTACTGTGTCTGCTGCTAATATAGACTGGTTGATAAAGAGATAGTATACTCGTAACTAGTATGACTATAAAGAAAGAAAAAAAAACCACGGTTAGGTGGTATATACAATTATGGACGGGCTGCCGAGTGCCGACACAGAGGTAGCCACAGCCGTGAACTACCGCACTGTACTGTGTCTGCTGCTAATATATAGACTGGTTGATAAAGAGATAGTATACTCGTAACTAGTATGTATGTATAAAGAAAGAAAAAAAAACCACGGTTAGGTGGTATATACAATTATGGACGGGCTGCCGAGTGCCGACACAGAGGTAGCCACAGCCGTGAACTACCGCACTGTACTGTGTCTGCTGCTAATATAGACTGGTTGATAAAGAGATAGTATACTCGTAACTAGTATGACTATAAAGAAAGAAAAAAAAACCACGGTTAGGTGGTATATACAATTATGGACGGGCTGCCGAGTGCCGACACAGAGGTAGCCACAGCCGTGAACTACCGCACTGTACTGTGTCTGCTGCTAATATATAGACTGGTTGATAAAGAGATAGTATACTCGTAACTAGTATGTATGTATAAAGAAAGAAAAAAAAAAACACGGTTAGGTGGTATATACAATTATGGACGGGCTGCCGAGTGCCGACACAGAGGTAGCCACAGCCGTGAACTACCGCACTGTACTGTGTCTGCTGCTAATATAGACTGGTTGATAAAGAGATAGTATACTCGTAACTAGTATGACTATAAAGAAAGAAAAAAAAACCACGGTTAGGTGGTATATACAATTATGGACGGGCTGCCGAGTGCCGACACAGAGGTAGCCACAGCCGTGAACTACCGCACTGTACTGTGTCTGCTGCTAATATATAGACTGGTTGATAAAGAGATAGTATACTCGTAACTAGTATGTATGTATAAAGAAAGAAAAAAAAACCACGGTTAGGTGGTATATACAATTATGGACGGGCTGCCGAGTGCCGACACAGAGGTAGCCACAGCCGTGAACTACCGCACTGTACTGTGTCTGCTGCTAATATAGACTGGTTGATAAAGAGATAGTATACTCGTAACTAGTATGTATGTATAAAGAAAGAAAAAAAAACCACGGTTAGGTGGTATATACAATTATGGACGGGCTGCCGAGTGCCGACACAGAGGTAGCCACAGCCGTGAACTACCGCACTGTACTGTGTCTGCTGCTAATATAGACTGGTTGATAAAGAGATAGTATACTACTAATATTATATATACTGGTGGTCAGGTCACTGGTCACTAGTCACACTGGCAGTGGCACTCCTGCAGCAAAAGTGTGCACTGTTTAATTTTAATATAATATTATGTACTCCTGGCTCCTGCTATAACCTATAACTGGCACTGCAGTGCTCCCCAGTCTCCCCCACAATTATAAGCTGTGTGAGCTGAGCACAGTCAGATATATATATACATTGATGCAGCACACTGGGCTGAGCAGTGCACACAGATATGGTATGTGACTGAGTCACTGTGTGTATCGTTTTTTTCAGGCAGAGAACGGATATATTAAATAAAACAAACAACTGCACTGTCTGGTGGTCACTGTGGTCGTCAGTCACTAAACTCTGCACTCTCTTCTACAGTATCACAGCCTCAGGTCAATCTCTCTCTCTCTCTCTCAACCCTAATCTAAATGGAGAGGACGCCAGCCACGTCCTCTCCCTATCAATCTCAATGCACGTGTGAAAATGGCGGCGACGCGCGGCTCCTTATATAGAATCCGAGTCTCGCGATAGAATCCGAGCCTCGCGAGAATCCGACAGCGTCATGATGACGTTCGGGCGCGCTCGGGTTAACCGAGCAAGGCGGGAAGATCGGAGTCGCTCGGACCCGTGAAAAAAAACATGAAGTTCGGGCGGGTTCGGATTCAGAGAAACCGAACCCGCTCATCTCTAATTATTATACAGTGCGGTGTGACCAGTGTCAGCGTATACTCAGTATTATTATACAGAGCGGTGTGATCGGTATCAGCGTATACTCAGTGTTATTATACAGTGCGGTGTGACCAGTATCAGCGTATACTCAGTATTATTATACAGAGCGGTGTGACCGGTATCAGCGTATACTCAGTATTATTATACAGAGCGGTGTGACCGGTATCAGCGTATACTCAGTATTATTATACAGAGCGGTGTGACCGGTATCAGCGTATACTCAGTATTATTATACAGAGAGGTGTGACCGGTATCAGCGTATACTCAGTGTTATTATACAGAGCGGTGTGACCGGTATCAGTGTATACTCAGTATTTATTATACAGAGCGGTGTGACCGGTATCAGCGTATACTCAGTATTATCATACAGAGCGGTGTGACCGGTATCAGCGTATACTTAGTGTTATTATACAGAGTGGTGTGATCGGTATCAGCATATACTCAGTGTTATTATACTGAGCGGTGTGACCGGTATCAGCGTATACTCAGTGTTATTATACAGAGCGGTGTGACCGGTATCAGCGTATACTCAGTATTATTATACAGAGCGGTGTGACCGGTATCAGCGTATACTCAGTATTATTATACAGAGCAGTGTGACCGGTATCAGCGTATACTCAGTGTTATTATACAGAGCGGTGTGACCGGTATCAGCGTATACTCAGTATTATTATACAGAGCGGTGTGACCAGTATCAGCGTATACTCAGTATTATTATACAGAGCGGTGTGACCGGTATCAGCGTATACTCAGTATTATTATACAGAGCGGTGTGACCGGTATCAGCGTATACTCAGTGTTATTATACTGAGCGGTGTGACCGGTATCAGCGTATACTCAGTGTTATTATACAGAGCGGTGTGACCGGTATCAGCGTATACTCAGTATTATTATACAGAGCGGTGTGACCGGTATCAGCGTATACTCAGTATTATTATACAGAGCGGTGTGACCGGTATCAGTGTATACTCAGTGTTATTATACAGAGCGGTGTGACCGATATCAGCGTATACTCAGTATTATTATACAGAGCGGTGTGACCGGTATCAGCGTATACTCAGTATTATCATACAGAGCGGTGTGACCGGTATCAGCGTATACTTAGTGTTATTATACAGAGTGGTGTGATCGGTATCAGCATATACTCAGTGTTATTATACTGAGCGGTGTGACCGGTATCAGCGTATACTCAGTGTTATTATACAGAGCGGTGTGACCGGTATCAGCGTATACTCAGTATTATTATACAGAGCGGTGTGACCGGTATCAGCGTATACTCAGTATTATTATACAGAGCAGTGTGACCGGTATCAGCGTATACTCAGTGTTATTATACAGAGCGGTGTGACCGGTATCAGCGTATACTCAGTATTATTATACAGAGCGGTGTGACCAGTATCAGCGTATACTCAGTATTATTATACAGAGCGGTGTGACCGGTATCAGCGTATACTCAGTATTATTATACAGAGCGGTGTGACCGGTATCAGCGTATACTCAGTGTTATTATACTGAGCGGTGTGACCGGTATCAGCGTATACTCAGTGTTATTATACAGAGCGGTGTGACCGGTATCAGCGTATACTCAGTGTTATTATACTGAGCGGTGTGACCGGTATCAGCGTATACTCAGTGTTATTATACAGAGCGGTGTGACCGGTATCAGCGTATACTCAGTGTTATTATACTGAGCGGTGTGACCGGTATCAGCGTATACTCAGTATTATCATACAGAGTGGTGTGACCGGTATCAGCGTATACTTAGTGTTATTATACAGAGTGGTGTGACCGGTATCAGCGTATACTCAGTATTATTATACAGAGCGGTGTGACCGGTATCAGCGTATACTCAGTATTATTATACAGAGCGGTGTGACCGGTATCAGCGTATACTCAGTATTATTATACAGAGCGGTGTGACCGGTATCAGCGTATACTCAGTGTTATTATACAGAGCGGTGTGACCGGTATCAGCGTATACTCAGTATTATTATACAGAGCGGTGTGACCGGTATCAGCGTATACTCAGTGTTATTATACAGAGTGGTGTGACCGGTATCAGCGTATACTCAGTATTATTATACAGTGCGGTGTGACCGGTATCAGTGTATACTCAGTATTATTATACAGAGCGGTGTGACCGGTATCAGCGTATACTCAGTGTTATTATACAGAGCGGTGTGACCGGTATCAGCGTATACTCAGTATTATTATACAGAGCGGTGTGACCGGTATCAGCGTATACTCAGTGTTATTATACAGAGTGGTGTGACCGGTATCAGCGTATACTCAGTATTATTATACAGTGTGGTGTGACTGGTATCAGCGTATACTCAGTATTATTATACAGTGCGGTGTGACCGGTATCAGCGTATACTCAGTATTATCATACAGTGGGGTGTGACCGGTATCAGCGTATACTCAGTATTATCATACAGTGGGGTGTGACCGGTATCAGCGTATACTCAGTATTATTATACAGAGCGGTGTGACCAGTATCAGCGTATACTCAGTATTATTATACAGAGCGGTGTGACCGGTATCAGCGTATACTCAGTATTATTATACAGAGCGGTGTGACTGGTATCAGCGTATATACTCAGTGTTATTATACAGAGCGGTGTGACCGGTATCAGCGTATACTCAGTATTATTATACAGAGCGGTGTGACCGGTATCAGCGTATACTCAGTATTATTATACAGTGGGGTGTGACCGGTATCAGCGTATACTCAGTATTATTATACAGAGCGGTGTGACCAGTATCAGCGTATACTCAGTATTATTATACAGAGCGGTGTGACCGGTATCAGCGTATACTCAGTATTATTATACAGAGCGGTGTGACTGGTATCAGCGTATATACTCAGTGTTATTATACAGAGCGGTGTGACCGGTATCAGCGTATACTCAGTGTTATTATACAGAGCGATGTGACCGGTATCAGCGTATACTCAGTATTATTATACAGAGCGGTGTGACCGGTATCAGCGTATACTCAGTATTATTATACAGAGTGGTGTGACCGGTATCAGCGTATACTCAGTATTATTATACAGAGCGGAGTGACCGGTATCAGCGTATACTCAGTGTTATTATACAGAGCGATGTGACCGGTATCAACGTATACTCAGTGTTATAATACAGAGCGGTGTGACCGGTATCAGCGTATACTCAGTGTTATTATACAGAGGGGTGTGACCGGTATCAGCGTATACTCAGTATTATTATACAGTGGGGTGTGACCGGTATCAGCGTATACTCAGTATTATTATACAGAGCGGTGTGACCAGTATCAGCGTATACTCAGTATTTTTATACAGAGCGGTGTGACCGGTATCAGCGTATACTCAGTGTTATTATACAGAGCGGTGTGACTGGTATCAGCGTATACTCAGTGTTATTATACAGAGCGGTGTGACCGGTATCAGCGTATACTCAGTATTATTATACAGAGCGGTGTGACCGGTATCAGCGTATACTCAGTGTTATAATACAGAGCGGTGTGACCGGTATCAGCGTATACTCAGTATTACTATACTGAGCGGTGTGACCGGTATCAGCGTATACTCAGTATTATTATACAGAGCGGTATGACCGGTATCAGCGTATACTCAGTATTATTATACAGAGCGGTGTGACCGGTATCAGCGTATACTCAGTGTTATTATACAGAGAGGTGTGACCGGTATCAGCGTATACTCAGTGTTATTATACAGAGCGGTGTGATCGGTATCAGCGTATACTCAGTATTATTATACAGTGCGGTATGACCGGTATCAGCATATACTCAGTATTACTATACAGAGCGGTGTGACCAGTATCAGCGTATACTCAGTATTATTATACAGAGTGGTGTGACCGGTATCAGCGTATACTCAGTATTATTATACAGAGCGGTGTGACCGGTATCAGCGTATACTCAGTATTATTATACAGAGCGGTGTGACCGGTATCAGCGTATATTCAGTATTATTATACAGTGTGGTGTGACTGGTATCAGCGTATACTCAGTATTATTATACAGAGCGGTGTGACCGGTATCAGTGTATACTCAGTGTTATTATACAGAGCGGTGTGACCGGTATCAGCGTATACTCAGTATTATTATACAGTGTGGTGTGACCGGTATCAGCGTATACTCAGTGTTATTATACAGAGCGGTGTGACCGGTATCAGCGTATACTCAGTATTATTATACAGAGCGGTGTGACCGGTATCAGCGTATACTCAGTATTATTATACAGAGCGGTGTGACCGGTATCAGTGTATACTCAGTGTTATTATACAGAGCGGTGTGACCGGTATCAGCGTATACTCAGTATTATTATACAGAGCGGTGTGACCGGTATCAGCGTATACTCAGTATTATTATACAGTGCGGGGTGACCGGTATCAGCGTATACTCAGTATTATTATACAGTGCGGTGTGACCGGTATCAGCGTATACTCAGTATTATTATACAGAGCGGTGTGACCGGTATCAGCGTATACTCAGTATTATTATACAGAGCGGTGTGACCAGTATCAGCGTATACTCAGTATTATTATACAGAGCGGTGTGACCGGTATCAGCGTATACTCAGTATTATTATACAGTGTGGTGTGACCGGTATCAGCGTATACTCAGTATTATTATACAGAGCGGTGTGACCGGTATCAGCGTATACTCAGTATTATTATACAGTGCGGTGTGACCGGTATCAGCGTATACTCAGTATTATTATACAGAGCGGTATGATCGGTATCAGCGTATACTCAGTGTTATTATACAGAGCGGTGTGACCGGTATCAGCGTATACTCAGTATTATTATACAGTGTGGTGTGACTGGTATCAGCGTATACTCAGTGTTATTATGCAGAGCGGTGAGACCGGTATCAGCGTATACTCAGTATTATTATACAGAGCGGTGTGACCGGTATCAGCGTATACTCAGTGTTATTATACAGAGCGGTGTGACCAGTATCAGCGTATACTCAGTGTTATTATACAGAGCGGTGTGACCGGTATCAGCGTATACTCAGTATTATTATACAGAGCGGTGTGACCGGTATCAGCGTATACTCAGTATTATTATACAGAGCAGTGTGACCGGTATCAGCGTATACTCAGTATTATTATACAGTGTGGTGTGACCGGTATCAGCGTATATTCAGTATTATTATACAGTGTGGTGTGACCGGTATCAGCGTATACTCAGTATTATTATACAGAGCGGTGTGACCGGTATCAGCGTATACTCAGTATTATTATACAGTGCGGTGTGACCGGTATCAGCGTATACTCAGTATTATTATACAGTGCGGTGTGACCGGTATCAGCGTATACTCAGTATTATCATACAGTGTGGTGTGACCGGTATCAGCGTATACTCAGTATTATCATACAGTGTGGTGTGACCGGTATCAGCGTATACTCAGTGTTATTATACAGTGCGGTGTGATCGGTATCAGCGTATACTCAGTATTATTATACAGAGCGGTGTGACTGGTATCAGCGTATACTCAGTGTTATTATACAGAGCGGTGTGACTGGTATCAGCGTATACTCAGTGTTATTATACAGAGCGGTGTGACCGGTATCAGCGTATACTCAGTATTATTATACAGAGCGGTGTGACCGGTATCAGCGTATACTCAGTATTATTATACAGAGCGGTGTGACTGGTATCAGCGTATACTCAGTGTTATTATACAGAGCGGTGTGACCGGTATCAGCGTATACTCAGTATTATTATACAGAGCGGTGTGACCGGTATCAGCGTATACTCAGTGTTATTATACAGAGTGGTGTGACCGGTATCAGCGTATACTCAGTATTATTATACAGAGCGGTGTGACCGGTATCAGTGTATACTCAGTGTTATTATACAGAGCGGTGTGACCGGTATCAGCGTATACTCAGTATTATTATACAGTGTGGTGTGACCGGTATCAGCGTATATTCAGTATTATTATACAGTGTGGTGTGACTGGTATCAGCGTATACTCAGTATTATTATACAGAGCGGTGTGACCGGTATCAGTGTATACTCAGTGTTATTATACAGAGCGGTGTGACCGGTATCAGCGTATACTCAGTATTATTATACAGTGTGGTGTGACCGGTATCAGCGTATACTCAGTGTTATTATACAGAGCGGTGTGACCGGTATCAGCGTATACTCAGTATTATTATACAGAGCGGTGTGACCGGTATCAGCGTATACTCAGTATTATTATACAGAGCGGTGTGACCGGTATCAGTGTATACTCAGTGTTATTATACAGAGCGGTGTGACCGGTATCAGCGTATACTCAGTATTATTATACAGAGCGGTGTGACCGGTATCAGCGTATACTCAGTATTATTATACAGTGCGGGGTGACCGGTATCAGCGTATACTCAGTATTATTATACAGTGCGGTGTGACCGGTATCAGCGTATACTCAGTATTATTATACAGAGCGGTGTGACCGGTATCAGCGTATACTCAGTATTATTATACAGAGCGGTGTGACCAGTATCAGCGTATACTCAGTATTATTATACAGAGCGGTGTGACCGGTATCAGCGTATACTCAGTATTATTATACAGTGTGGTGTGACCGGTATCAGCGTATACTCAGTATTATTATACAGAGCGGTGTGACCGGTATCAGCGTATGCTCAGTGTTATTATACTGAGCGGTGTGACCGGTATCAGCGTATACTCAGTGTTATTATACAGAGCGGTGTGACCGGTATCAGCGTATACTCAGTATTATTATACAGAGCGGTGTGACCGGTATCAGCGTATACTCAGTATTATTATACAGAGCGGTGTGACCGGTATCAGTGTATACTCAGTGTTATTATACAGAGCGGTGTGACCGATATCAGCGTATACTCAGTATTATTATACAGAGCGGTGTGACCGGTATCAGCGTATACTCAGTATTATCATACAGAGCGGTGTGACCGGTATCAGCGTATACTTAGTGTTATTATACAGAGTGGTGTGATCGGTATCAGCATATACTCAGTGTTATTATACTGAGCGGTGTGACCGGTATCAGCGTATACTCAGTGTTATTATACAGAGCGGTGTGACCGGTATCAGCGTATACTCAGTATTATTATACAGAGCGGTGTGACCGGTATCAGCGTATACTCAGTATTATTATACAGAGCAGTGTGACCGGTATCAGCGTATACTCAGTGTTATTATACAGAGCGGTGTGACCGGTATCAGCGTATACTCAGTATTATTATACAGAGCGGTGTGACCAGTATCAGCGTATACTCAGTATTATTATACAGAGCGGTGTGACCGGTATCAGCGTATACTCAGTATTATTATACAGAGCGGTGTGACCGGTATCAGCGTATACTCAGTGTTATTATACTGAGCGGTGTGACCGGTATCAGCGTATACTCAGTGTTATTATACAGAGCGGTGTGACCGGTATCAGCGTATACTCAGTGTTATTATACTGAGCGGTGTGACCGGTATCAGCGTATACTCAGTGTTATTATACAGAGCGGTGTGACCGGTATCAGCGTATACTCAGTGTTATTATACTGAGCGGTGTGACCGGTATCAGCGTATACTCAGTATTATCATACAGAGTGGTGTGACCGGTATCAGCGTATACTTAGTGTTATTATACAGAGTGGTGTGACCGGTATCAGCGTATACTCAGTATTATTATACAGAGCGGTGTGACCGGTATCAGCGTATACTCAGTATTATTATACAGAGCGGTGTGACCGGTATCAGCGTATACTCAGTATTATTATACAGAGCGGTGTGACCGGTATCAGCGTATACTCAGTGTTATTATACAGAGCGGTGTGACCGGTATCAGCGTATACTCAGTATTATTATACAGAGCGGTGTGACCGGTATCAGCGTATACTCAGTGTTATTATACAGAGTGGTGTGACCGGTATCAGCGTATACTCAGTATTATTGTACAGTGCGGTGTGACCGGTATCAGTGTATACTCAGTATTATTATACAGAGCGGTGTGACCGGTATCAGCGTATACTCAGTGTTATTATACAGAGCGGTGTGACCGGTATCAGCGTATACTCAGTATTATTATACAGAGCGGTGTGACCGGTATCAGCGTATACTCAGTGTTATTATACAGAGTGGTGTGACCGGTATCAGCGTATACTCAGTATTATTATACAGTGTGGTGTGACTGGTATCAGCGTATACTCAGTATTATTATACAGTGCGGTGTGACCGGTATCAGCGTATACTCAGTATTATCATACAGTGGGGTGTGACCGGTATCAGCGTATACTCAGTATTATCATACAGTGGGGTGTGACCGGTATCAGCGTATACTCAGTATTATTATACAGAGCGGTGTGACCAGTATCAGCGTATACTCAGTATTATTATACAGAGCGGTGTGACCGGTATCAGCGTATACTCAGTATTATTATACAGAGCGGTGTGACTGGTATCAGCGTATATACTCAGTGTTATTATACAGAGCGGTGTGACCGGTATCAGCGTATACTCAGTATTATTATACAGAGCGGTGTGACCGGTATCAGCGTATACTCAGTATTATTATACAGTGGGGTGTGACCGGTATCAGCGTATACTCAGTATTATTATACAGAGCGGTGTGACCAGTATCAGCGTATACTCAGTATTATTATACAGAGCGGTGTGACCGGTATCAGCGTATACTCAGTATTATTATACAGAGCGGTGTGACTGGTATCAGCGTATATACTCAGTGTTATTATACAGAGCGGTGTGACCGGTATCAGCGTATACTCAGTGTTATTATACAGAGCGATGTGACCGGTATCAGCGTATACTCAGTATTATTATACAGAGCGGTGTGACCGGTATCAGCGTATACTCAGTATTATTATACAGAGTGGTGTGACCGGTATCAGCGTATACTCAGTATTATTATACAGAGCGGAGTGACCGGTATCAGCGTATACTCAGTGTTATTATACAGAGCGATGTGACCGGTATCAACGTATACTCAGTGTTATAATACAGAGCGGTGTGACCGGTATCAGCGTATACTCAGTGTTATTATACAGAGGGGTGTGACCGGTATCAGCGTATACTCAGTATTATTATACAGTGGGGTGTGACCGGTATCAGCGTATACTCAGTATTATTATACAGAGCGGTGTGACCAGTATCAGCGTATACTCAGTATTTTTATACAGAGCGGTGTGACCGGTATCAGCGTATACTCAGTGTTATTATACAGAGCGGTGTGACTGGTATCAGCGTATACTCAGTGTTATTATACAGAGCGGTGTGACCGGTATCAGCGTATACTCAGTATTATTATACAGAGCGGTGTGACCGGTATCAGCGTATACTCAGTGTTATAATACAGAGCGGTGTGACCGGTATCAGCGTATACTCAGTATTACTATACTGAGCGGTGTGACCGGTATCAGCGTATACTCAGTATTATTATACAGAGCGGTATGACCGGTATCAGCGTATACTCAGTATTATTATACAGAGCGGTGTGACCGGTATCAGCGTATACTCAGTGTTATTATACAGAGAGGTGTGACCGGTATCAGCGTATACTCAGTGTTATTATACAGAGCGGTGTGATCGGTATCAGCGTATACTCAGTATTATTATACAGTGCGGTATGACCGGTATCAGCATATACTCAGTATTACTATACAGAGCGGTGTGACCAGTATCAGCGTATACTCAGTATTATTATACAGAGTGGTGTGACCGGTATCAGCGTATACTCAGTATTATTATACAGAGCGGTGTGACCGGTATCAGCGTATACTCAGTATTATTATACAGAGCGGTGTGACCGGTATCAGCGTATATTCAGTATTATTATACAGTGTGGTGTGACTGGTATCAGCGTATACTCAGTATTATTATACAGAGCGGTGTGACCGGTATCAGTGTATACTCAGTGTTATTATACAGAGCGGTGTGACCGGTATCAGCGTATACTCAGTATTATTATACAGTGTGGTGTGACCGGTATCAGCGTATACTCAGTGTTATTATACAGAGCGGTGTGACCGGTATCAGCGTATACTCAGTATTATTATACAGAGCGGTGTGACCGGTATCAGCGTATACTCAGTATTATTATACAGAGCGGTGTGACCGGTATCAGTGTATACTCAGTGTTATTATACAGAGCGGTGTGACCGGTATCAGCGTATACTCAGTATTATTATACAGAGCGGTGTGACCGGTATCAGCGTATACTCAGTATTATTATACAGTGCGGGGTGACCGGTATCAGCGTATACTCAGTATTATTATACAGTGCGGTGTGACCGGTATCAGCGTATACTCAGTATTATTATACAGAGCGGTGTGACCGGTATCAGCGTATACTCAGTATTATTATACAGAGCGGTGTGACCAGTATCAGCGTATACTCAGTATTATTATACAGAGCGGTGTGACCGGTATCAGCGTATACTCAGTATTATTATACAGTGTGGTGTGACCGGTATCAGCGTATACTCAGTATTATTATACAGAGCGGTGTGACCGGTATCAGCGTATACTCAGTATTATTATACAGTGCGGTGTGACCGGTATCAGCGTATACTCAGTATTATTATACAGAGCGGTATGATCGGTATCAGCGTATACTCAGTGTTATTATACAGAGCGGTGTGACCGGTATCAGCGTATACTCAGTATTATTATACAGTGTGGTGTGACTGGTATCAGCGTATACTCAGTGTTATTATGCAGAGCGGTGAGACCGGTATCAGCGTATACTCAGTATTATTATACAGAGCGGTGTGACCGGTATCAGCGTATACTCAGTGTTATTATACAGAGCGGTGTGACCAGTATCAGCGTATACTCAGTGTTATTATACAGAGCGGTGTGACCGGTATCAGCGTATACTCAGTATTATTATACAGAGCGGTGTGACCGGTATCAGCGTATACTCAGTATTATTATACAGAGCAGTGTGACCGGTATCAGCGTATACTCAGTATTATTATACAGTGTGGTGTGACCGGTATCAGCGTATATTCAGTATTATTATACAGTGTGGTGTGACCGGTATCAGCGTATACTCAGTATTATTATACAGAGCGGTGTGACCGGTATCAGCGTATACTCAGTATTATTATACAGTGCGGTGTGACCGGTATCAGCGTATACTCAGTATTATTATACAGTGCGGTGTGACCGGTATCAGCGTATACTCAGTATTATCATACAGTGTGGTGTGACCGGTATCAGCGTATACTCAGTATTATCATACAGTGTGGTGTGACCGGTATCAGCGTATACTCAGTGTTATTATACAGTGCGGTGTGATCGGTATCAGCGTATACTCAGTATTATTATACAGAGCGGTGTGACTGGTATCAGCGTATACTCAGTGTTATTATACAGAGCGGTGTGACTGGTATCAGCGTATACTCAGTGTTATTATACAGAGCGGTGTGACCGGTATCAGCGTATACTCAGTATTATTATACAGAGCGGTGTGACCGGTATCAGCGTATACTCAGTATTATTATACAGAGCGGTGTGACTGGTATCAGCGTATACTCAGTGTTATTATACAGAGCGGTGTGACCGGTATCAGCGTATACTCAGTATTATTATACAGAGCGGTGTGACCGGTATCAGCGTATACTCAGTGTTATTATACAGAGTGGTGTGACCGGTATCAGCGTATACTCAGTATTATTATACAGAGCGGTGTGACCGGTATCAGTGTATACTCAGTGTTATTATACAGAGCGGTGTGACCGGTATCAGCGTATACTCAGTATTATTATACAGTGTGGTGTGACCGGTATCAGCGTATATTCAGTATTATTATACAGTGTGGTGTGACTGGTATCAGCGTATACTCAGTATTATTATACAGAGCGGTGTGACCGGTATCAGTGTATACTCAGTGTTATTATACAGAGCGGTGTGACCGGTATCAGCGTATACTCAGTATTATTATACAGTGTGGTGTGACCGGTATCAGCGTATACTCAGTGTTATTATACAGAGCGGTGTGACCGGTATCAGCGTATACTCAGTATTATTATACAGAGCGGTGTGACCGGTATCAGCGTATACTCAGTATTATTATACAGAGCGGTGTGACCGGTATCAGTGTATACTCAGTGTTATTATACAGAGCGGTGTGACCGGTATCAGCGTATACTCAGTATTATTATACAGAGCGGTGTGACCGGTATCAGCGTATACTCAGTATTATTATACAGTGCGGGGTGACCGGTATCAGCGTATACTCAGTATTATTATACAGTGCGGTGTGACCGGTATCAGCGTATACTCAGTATTATTATACAGAGCGGTGTGACCGGTATCAGCGTATACTCAGTATTATTATACAGAGCGGTGTGACCAGTATCAGCGTATACTCAGTATTATTATACAGAGCGGTGTGACCGGTATCAGCGTATACTCAGTATTATTATACAGTGTGGTGTGACCGGTATCAGCGTATACTCAGTATTATTATACAGAGCGGTGTGACCGGTATCAGCGTATACTCAGTATTATTATACAGTGCGGTGTGACCGGTATCAGCGTATACTCAGTATTATTATACAGAGCGGTATGATCGGTATCAGCGTATACTCAGTGTTATTATACAGAGCGGTGTGACCGGTATCAGCGTATACTCAGTATTATTATACAGTGTGGTGTGACTGGTATCAGCGTATACTCAGTGTTATTATACAGAGCGGTGAGACCGGTATCAGCGTATACTCAGTATTATTATACAGAGCGGTGTGACCGGTATCAGCGTATACTCAGTGTTATTATACAGAGCGGTGTGACCAGTATCAGCGTATACTCAGTGTTATTATACAGAGCGGTGTGACCGGTATCAGCGTATACTCAGTATTATTATACAGAGCGGTGTGACCGGTATCAGCGTATACTCAGTATTATTATACAGAGCAGTGTGACCGGTATCAGCGTATACTCAGTATTATTATACAGTGTGGTGTGACCGGTATCAGCGTATATTCAGTATTATTATACAGTGTGGTGTGACTGGTATCAGCGTATACTCAGTATTATTATACAGAGCGGTGTGACCGGTATCAGCGTATACTCAGTATTATTATACAGAGCGGTGTGACCGGTATCAGCGTATACTCAGTATTATTATACAGAGCGGTGTGACCGGTATCAGTGTATACTCAGTGTTATTATACAGAGCGGTGTGACCGGTATCAGCGTATACTCAGTGTTATTATACAGAGCGGTGTGACTGGTATCAGCGTATACTCAGTGTTATTATACAGAGCGGTGTGACCGGTATCAGCGTATACTCAGTATTATAATACAGAGCGGTGTGACCGGTATCAGCGTATACTCAGTATTACTATACTGAGCGGTGTGACCGGTATCAGCGTATACTCAGTATTATTATACAGAGCGGTATGACCGGTATCAGCGTATACTCAGTATTATTATACAGAGCGGTGTGACCGGTATCAGTGTATACTCAGTGTTATTATACAGAGAGGTGTGACCGGTATTAGCGTATACTCAGTATTATTATACAGAGCGGTGTGATCGGTATCAGCGTATACTCAGTATTATTATACAGTGCGGTATGACCGGTATCAGCGTATACTCAGTATTACTATACAGAGCGGTGTGACCGGTATCAGCGTATACTCAGTATTATTATACAGAGCGGTGTGACCAGTATCAGCGTATACTCAGTATTATTATACAGAGTGGTGTGACCGGTATCAGCGTATACTCAGTATTATTATACAGAGCGGTGTGACCGGTATCAGCGTATACTCAGTATTATTATACAGAGCGGTGTGACTGGTATCAGCGTATACTCAGTGTTATTATACAGAGCGGTGTGACTGGTATCAGCGTATACTCAGTATTATTATACAGAGCGGTGTGACCGGTATCAGCGTATACTCAGTATTATTATACAGTGCGGTGTGACCGGTATCAGCGTATACTCAGTATTATTATACAGAGCGGTATGATCGGTATCAGCGTATACTCAGTGTTATTATACAGAGCGGTGTGACCGGTATCAGCGTATACTCAGTATTATTATACAGTGTGGTGTGACTGGTATCAGCGTATACTCAGTGTTATTATACAGAGCGGTGAGACCGGTATCAGCGTATACTCAGTATTATTATACAGAGCGGTGTGACCGGTATCAGCGTATACTCAGTGTTATTATACAGAGCGGTGTGACCAGTATCAGCGTATACTCAGTGTTATTATACAGAGCGGTGTGACCGGTATCAGCGTATACTCAGTATTATTATACAGAGCGGTGTGACCGGTATCAGCGTATACTCAGTATTATTATACAGAGCAGTGTGACCGGTATCAGCGTATACTCAGTATTATTATACAGTGTGGTGTGACCGGTATCAGCGTATATTCAGTATTATTATACAGTGTGGTGTGACCGGTATCAGCGTATACTCAGTATTATTATACAGAGCGGTGTGACCGGTATCAGCGTATACTCAGTATTATTATACAGAGCGGTGTGACCGGTATCAGCGTATACTCAGTATTATTATACAGAGCGGTGTGACTGGTATCAGCGTATACTCAGTGTTATTATACAGAGCGGTGTGACCGGTATCAGCGTATACTCAGTATTATTATACAGAGCGGTGTGACCGGTATCAGCGTATACTCAGTGTTATTATACAGAGTGGTGTGACCGGTATCAGCGTATACTCAGTATTATTATACAGAGCGGTGTGACCGGTATCAGTGTATACTCAGTGTTATTATACAGAGCGGTGTGACCGGTATCAGCGTATACTCAGTATTATTATACAGTGTGGTGTGACCGGTATCAGCGTATATTCAGTATTATTATACAGTGTGGTGTGACTGGTATCAGCGTATACTCAGTATTATTATACAGAGCGGTGTGACCGGTATCAGTGTATACTCAGTGTTATTATACAGAGCGGTGTGACCGGTATCAGCGTATACTCAGTATTATTATACAGTGTGGTGTGACCGGTATCAGCGTATACTCAGTGTTATTATACAGAGCGGTGTGACCGGTATCAGCGTATACTCAGTATTATTATACAGAGCGGTGTGACCGGTATCAGCGTATACTCAGTATTATTATACAGAGCGGTGTGACCGGTATCAGTGTATACTCAGTGTTATTATACAGAGCGGTGTGACCGGTATCAGCGTATACTCAGTATTATTATACAGAGCGGTGTGACCGGTATCAGCGTATACTCAGTATTATTATACAGTGCGGGGTGACCGGTATCAGCGTATACTCAGTATTATTATACAGTGCGGTGTGACCGGTATCAGCGTATACTCAGTATTATTATACAGAGCGGTGTGACCGGTATCAGCGTATACTCAGTATTATTATACAGAGCGGTGTGACCAGTATCAGCGTATACTCAGTATTATTATACAGAGCGGTGTGACCGGTATCAGCGTATACTCAGTATTATTATACAGTGTGGTGTGACCGGTATCAGCGTATACTCAGTATTATTATACAGAGCGGTGTGACCGGTATCAGCGTATACTCAGTATTATTATACAGTGCGGTGTGACCGGTATCAGCGTATACTCAGTATTATTATACAGAGCGGTATGATCGGTATCAGCGTATACTCAGTGTTATTATACAGAGCGGTGTGACCGGTATCAGCGTATACTCAGTATTATTATACAGTGTGGTGTGACTGGTATCAGCGTATACTCAGTGTTATTATACAGAGCGGTGAGACCGGTATCAGCGTATACTCAGTATTATTATACAGAGCGGTGTGACCGGTATCAGCGTATACTCAGTGTTATTATACAGAGCGGTGTGACCAGTATCAGCGTATACTCAGTGTTATTATACAGAGCGGTGTGACCGGTATCAGCGTATACTCAGTATTATTATACAGAGCGGTGTGACCGGTATCAGCGTATACTCAGTATTATTATACAGAGCGGTGTGACCGGTATCAGCGTATACTCAGTATTATTATACAGAGCGGTGTGACCGGTATCAGCATATACTCAGTATTATTATACAGAGCGGTGTGACCGGTATCAGCGTATACTCAGTATTATTATACAGTGTGGTGTGACCGGTATCAGCGTATACTCAGTATTATTATACAGTGCGGTGTGACCGGTATCAGCGTATACTCAGTATTATTTTACAGATCGGTGTGACCGGTATCAGCGTATACTCAGTATTATCATACAGTGTGGTGTGACCGGTATCAGTGTATACTCAGTATTATTATACAGAGTGGTGTGACCGGTATCAGCGTATACTCAGTATTATTATACAGAGCGGTGTGACCGGTATCAGCGTATACTCAGTATTATCATACAGAGCGGTGTGATCGGTATCAGCGTATACTCAGTGTTATTATACAGAGCGGTGTGACCGGTATCAGCGTATACTCAGTGTTATTATACAGAGCGGTGTGACCGGTATCACCGTATACTCAGTGTTATTATACAGAGCATTGTGACCGGTATCAGCGTATATTCAGTATTATTATACAGAGCGGTGTGACCGGTATCAGCGTATACTCAGTATTATCATACAGAGCGGTGTGATCGGTATCAGCGTATACTCAGTATTATTATACAGAGCGGTGTGACCGGTATCAGCGTATACTCAGTATTATTATACAGAGCGGTGTGACCGGTATCAGCGTATACTCAGTATTATCATACAGTGTGGTGTGACCGGTATCAGCGTATACTCAGTATTATTATACAGTGCGGTGTGACCGGTATCAGCGTATACTCAGTATTATCATACAGTGTGGTGTGACCGGTATCAGCGTATACTCAGTATTATTATACAGAGCGGTGTGACCGGTATCAGCGTATACTCAGTATTATCATACAGTGTGGTGTGACCGGTATCAGTGTATACTCAGTATTATTATACAGAGAGGTGTGACCGGTATCAGCGTATACTCAGTATTATTATACAGAGCGGTGTGACCGGTATCAGCGTATACTCAGTATTATTATACAGAGCGGTGTGACCGGTATCAGCGTATACTCAGTATTATTATACAGAGCGGTGTGACCAGTATCAGTGTATACTCAGTATTATTATACAGAGTGGTGTGACCGGTATCAGCGTATACTCAGTATTATTATACAGTGTGGTGTGACCGGTATCAGCGTATACTCAGTATTATTATACAGAGCGGTGTGACCAGTATCAGTGTATACTCAGTATTATTATACAGAGCATTGTGACCGGTATCAGCGTATACTCAGTATTATTATACAGAGCGGTGTGACCGGTATCAGCGTATACTCAGTGTTATTATACAGAGCGGTGTGACCAGTATCAGCGTATACTCAGTGTTATTATACAGAGAGGTGTGACCGGTATTAGCGTATACTCAGTATTATTATACAGAGCGGTGTGATCGGTATCAGCGTATACTCAGTATTATTATACAGTGCGGTATGACCGGTATCAGCGTATACTCAGTATTACTATACAGAGCGGTGTGACCGGTATCAGCGTATACTCAGTATTATTATACAGAGCGGTGTGACCAGTATCAGCGTATACTCAGTATTATTATACAGAGTGGTGTGACCGGTATCAGCGTATACTCAGTATTATTATACAGAGCGGTGTGACCGGTATCAGCGTATACTCAGTATTATTATACAGAGCGGTGTGACTGGTATCAGCGTATACTCAGTGTTATTATACAGAGCGGTGTGACTGGTATCAGCGTATACTCAGTATTATTATACAGAGCGGTGTGACCGGTATCAGCGTATACTCAGTATTATTATACAGTGCGGTGTGACCGGTATCAGCGTATACTCAGTATTATTATACAGAGCGGTATGATCGGTATCAGCGTATACTCAGTATTATTATACAGAGCGGTGTGACCGGTATCAGCGTATACTCAGTATTATTATACAGAGCGGTGTGACCGGTATCAGTGTATACTCAGTGTTATTATACAGAGCGGTGTGACCGGTATCAGCGTATACTCAGTATTATTATACAGAGCGGTGTGACCGGTATCAGCGTATACTCAGTATTATTATACAGTGCGGGGTGACCGGTATCAGCGTATACTCAGTATTATTATACAGTGCGGTGTGACCGGTATCAGCGTATACTCAGTATTATTATACAGAGCGGTGTGACCGGTATCAGCGTATACTCAGTATTATTATACAGAGCGGTGTGACCAGTATCAGCGTATACTCAGTATTATTATACAGAGCGGTGTGACCGGTATCAGCGTATACTCAGTATTATTATACAGTGTGGTGTGACCGGTATCAGCGTATACTCAGTATTATTATACAGAGCGGTGTGACCGGTATCAGCGTATACTCAGTATTATTATACAGTGCGGTGTGACCGGTATCAGCGTATACTCAGTATTATTATACAGAGCGGTATGATCGGTATCAGCGTATACTCAGTGTTATTATACAGAGCGGTGTGACCGGTATCAGCGTATACTCAGTATTATTATACAGTGTGGTGTGACTGGTATCAGCGTATACTCAGTGTTATTATACAGAGCGGTGAGACCGGTATCAGCGTATACTCAGTATTATTATACAGAGCGGTGTGACCGGTATCAGCGTATACTCAGTGTTATTATACAGAGCGGTGTGACCAGTATCAGCGTATACTCAGTGTTATTATACAGAGCGGTGTGACCGGTATCAGCGTATACTCAGTATTATTATACAGAGCGGTGTGACCGGTATCAGCGTATACTCAGTATTATTATACAGAGCGGTGTGACCGGTATCAGCGTATACTCAGTATTATTATACAGAGCGGTGTGACCGGTATCAGCATATACTCAGTATTATTATACAGAGCGGTGTGACCGGAATCAGCGTATACTCAGTATTATTATACAGTGTGGTGTGACCGGTATCAGCGTATACTCAGTATTATTATACAGTGCGGTGTGACCGGTATCAGCGTATACTCAGTATTATTTTACAGATCGGTGTGACCGGTATCAGCGTATACTCAGTATTATCATACAGTGTGGTGTGACCGGTATCAGTGTATACTCAGTATTATTATACAGAGTGGTGTGACCGGTATCAGCGTATACTCAGTATTATTATACAGAGCGGTGTGACCGGTATCAGCGTATACTCAGTATTATCATACAGAGCGGTGTGATCGGTATCAGCGTATACTCAGTGTTATTATACAGAGCGGTGTGACCGGTATCAGCGTATACTCAGTGTTATTATACAGAGCGGTGTGACCGGTATCACCGTATACTCAGTGTTATTATACAGAGCATTGTGACCGGTATCAGCGTATATTCAGTATTATTATACAGAGCGGTGTGACCGGTATCAGCGTATACTCAGTATTATCATACAGAGCGGTGTGATCGGTATCAGCGTATACTCAGTATTATTATACAGAGCGGTGTGACCGGTATCAGCGTATACTCAGTATTATTATACAGAGCGGTGTGACCGGTATCAGCGTATACTCAGTATTATCATACAGTGTGGTGTGACCGGTATCAGCGTATACTCAGTATTATTATACAGTGCGGTGTGACCGGTATCAGCGTATACTCAGTATTATCATACAGTGTGGTGTGACCGGTATCAGCGTATACTCAGTATTATTATACAGAGCGGTGTGACCGGTATCAGCGTATACTCAGTATTATCATACAGTGTGGTGTGACCGGTATCAGTGTATACTCAGTATTATTATACAGAGAGGTGTGACCGGTATCAGCGTATACTCAGTATTATTATACAGAGCGGTGTGACCGGTATCAGCGTATACTCAGTATTATTATACAGAGCGGTGTGACCGGTATCAGCGTATACTCAGTATTATTATACAGAGCGGTGTGACCAGTATCAGTGTATACTCAGTATTATTATACAGAGTGGTGTGACCGGTATCAGCGTATACTCAGTATTATTATACAGTGTGGTGTGACCGGTATCAGCGTATACTCAGTATTATTATACAGAGCGGTGTGACCAGTATCAGTGTATACTCAGTATTATTATACAGAGCATTGTGACCGGTATCAGCGTATACTCAGTATTATTATACAGAGCGGTGTGACCGGTATCAGCGTATACTCAGTGTTATTATACAGAGCGGTGTGACCAGTATCAGCGTATACTCAGTGTTATTATACAGAGAGGTGTGACCGGTATTAGCGTATACTCAGTATTATTATACAGAGCGGTGTGATCGGTATCAGCGTATACTCAGTATTATTATACAGTGCGGTATGACCGGTATCAGCGTATACTCAGTATTACTATACAGAGCGGTGTGACCGGTATCAGCGTATACTCAGTATTATTATACAGAGCGGTGTGACCAGTATCAGCGTATACTCAGTATTATTATACAGAGTGGTGTGACCGGTATCAGCGTATACTCAGTATTATTATACAGAGCGGTGTGACCGGTATCAGCGTATACTCAGTATTATTATACAGAGCGGTGTGACTGGTATCAGCGTATACTCAGTGTTATTATACAGAGCGGTGTGACTGGTATCAGCGTATACTCAGTATTATTATACAGAGCGGTGTGACCGGTATCAGCGTATACTCAGTATTATTATACAGTGCGGTGTGACCGGTATCAGCGTATACTCAGTATTATTATACAGAGCGGTATGATCGGTATCAGCGTATACTCAGTGTTATTATACAGAGCGGTGTGACCGGTATCAGCGTATACTCAGTATTATTATACAGTGTGGTGTGACTGGTATCAGCGTATACTCAGTGTTATTATACAGAGCGGTGAGACCGGTATCAGCGTATACTCAGTATTATTATACAGAGCGGTGTGACCGGTATCAGCGTATACTCAGTGTTATTATACAGAGCGGTGTGACCAGTATCAGCGTATACTCAGTGTTATTATACAGAGCGG
Organism: Pseudophryne corroboree; assembly: GCF_028390025.1. Classification (NCBI taxonomy): domain Eukaryota; kingdom Metazoa; phylum Chordata; class Amphibia; order Anura; family Myobatrachidae; genus Pseudophryne; species Pseudophryne corroboree. The sequence continues at coordinate 5,918,824 of NC_086449.1, read as the reverse complement.
TGTGACCGGTATCAGCGTATACTCAGTATTATTATACAGAGCGGTGTGACCGGTATCAGCGTATACTCAGTATTATTATACAGAGCAGTGTGACCGGTATCAGCGTATACTCAGTATTATTATACAGTGTGGTGTGACCGGTATCAGCGTATATTCAGTATTATTATACAGTGTGGTGTGACTGGTATCAGCGTATACTCAGTATTATTATACAGAGCGGTGTGACCGGTATCAGCGTATACTCAGTATTATTATACAGAGCGGTGTGACCGGTATCAGCGTATACTCAGTATTATTATACAGAGCGGTGTGACTGGTATCAGCGTATACTCAGTGTTATTATACAGAGCGGTGTGACCGGTATCAGCGTATACTCAGTATTATTATACAGAGCGGTGTGACCGGTATCAGCGTATACTCAGTGTTATTATACAGAGTGGTGTGACCGGTATCAGCGTATACTCAGTATTATTATACAGAGCGGTGTGACCGGTATCAGTGTATACTCAGTGTTATTATACAGAGCGGTGTGACCGGTATCAGCGTATACTCAGTATTATTATACAGTGTGGTGTGACCGGTATCAGCGTATATTCAGTATTATTATACAGTGTGGTGTGACTGGTATCAGCGTATACTCAGTATTATTATACAGAGCGGTGTGACCGGTATCAGTGTATACTCAGTGTTATTATACAGAGCGGTGTGACCGGTATCAGCGTATACTCAGTATTATTATACAGTGTGGTGTGACCGGTATCAGCGTATACTCAGTGTTATTATACAGAGCGGTGTGACCGGTATCAGCGTATACTCAGTATTATTATACAGAGCGGTGTGACCGGTATCAGCGTATACTCAGTATTATTATACAGAGCGGTGTGACCGGTATCAGTGTATACTCAGTGTTATTATACAGAGCGGTGTGACCGGTATCAGCGTATACTCAGTATTATTATACAGAGCGGTGTGACCGGTATCAGCGTATACTCAGTATTATTATACAGTGCGGGGTGACCGGTATCAGCGTATACTCAGTATTATTATACAGTGCGGTGTGACCGGTATCAGCGTATACTCAGTATTATTATACAGAGCGGTGTGACCGGTATCAGCGTATACTCAGTATTATTATACAGAGCGGTGTGACCGGTATCAGCGTATACTCAGTATTATTATACAGAGCGGTGTGACCGGTATCAGCGTATACTCAGTATTATTATACAGTGTGGTGTGACCGGTATCAGCGTATACTCAGTATTATTATACAGAGCGGTGTGACCGGTATCAGCGTATACTCAGTATTATTATACAGTGCGGTGTGACCGGTATCAGCGTATACTCAGTATTATTATACAGAGCGGTATGATCGGTATCAGCGTATACTCAGTGTTATTATACAGAGCGGTGTGACCGGTATCAGCGTATACTCAGTATTATTATACAGTGTGGTGTGACTGGTATCAGCGTATACTCAGTGTTATTATACAGAGCGGTGAGACCGGTATCAGCGTATACTCAGTATTATTATACAGAGCGGTGTGACCGGTATCAGCGTATACTCAGTGTTATTATACAGAGCGGTGTGACCAGTATCAGCGTATACTCAGTGTTATTATACAGAGCGGTGTGACCGGTATCAGCGTATACTCAGTATTATTATACAGAGCGGTGTGACCGGTATCAGCGTATACTCAGTATTATTATACAGAGCGGTGTGACCGGTATCAGCGTATACTCAGTATTATTATACAGAGCGGTGTGACCGGTATCAGCATATACTCAGTATTATTATACAGAGCGGTGTGACCGGTATCAGCGTATACTCAGTATTATTATACAGTGTGGTGTGACCGGTATCAGCGTATACTCAGTATTATTATACAGTGCGGTGTGACCGGTATCAGCGTATACTCAGTATTATTTTACAGATCGGTGTGACCGGTATCAGCGTATACTCAGTATTATCATACAGTGTGGTGTGACCGGTATCAGTGTATACTCAGTATTATTATACAGAGTGGTGTGACCGGTATCAGCGTATACTCAGTATTATTATACAGAGCGGTGTGACCGGTATCAGCGTATACTCAGTATTATCATACAGAGCGGTGTGATCGGTATCAGCGTATACTCAGTGTTATTATACAGAGCGGTGTGACCGGTATCAGCGTATACTCAGTGTTATTATACAGAGCGGTGTGACCGGTATCACCGTATACTCAGTGTTATTATACAGAGCATTGTGACCGGTATCAGCGTATATTCAGTATTATTATACAGAGCGGTGTGACCGGTATCAGCGTATACTCAGTATTATCATACAGAGCGGTGTGATCGGTATCAGCGTATACTCAGTATTATTATACAGAGCGGTGTGACCGGTATCAGCGTATACTCAGTATTATTATACAGAGCGGTGTGACCGGTATCAGCGTATACTCAGTATTATCATACAGTGTGGTGTGACCGGTATCAGCGTATACTCAGTATTATTATACAGTGCGGTGTGACCGGTATCAGCGTATACTCAGTATTATCATACAGTGTGGTGTGACCGGTATCAGCGTATACTCAGTATTATTATACAGAGCGGTGTGACCGGTATCAGCGTATACTCAGTATTATCATACAGTGTGGTGTGACCGGTATCAGTGTATACTCAGTATTATTATACAGAGAGGTGTGACCGGTATCAGCGTATACTCAGTATTATTATACAGAGCGGTGTGACCGGTATCAGCGTATACTCAGTATTATTATACAGAGCGGTGTGACCGGTATCAGCGTATACTCAGTATTATTATACAGAGCGGTGTGACCAGTATCAGTGTATACTCAGTATTATTATACAGAGTGGTGTGACCGGTATCAGCGTATACTCAGTATTATTATACAGTGTGGTGTGACCGGTATCAGCGTATACTCAGTATTATTATACAGAGCGGTGTGACCAGTATCAGTGTATACTCAGTATTATTATACAGAGCGGTGTGACCGGTATCAGCGTATACTCAGTATTATTATACAGAGCGGTGTGACTGGTATCAGCGTATACTCAGTGTTATTATACAGAGCGATGTGACCGGTATCAGCGTATACTCAGTGTTATAATACAGAGCGGTGTGACCGTTATCAGCGTATACTCAGTGTAATTATACAGAGGGGTTTGACCGGTATCAGCGTATACTCAGTATTATTATACAGAGCGGTGTGACCGGTATCAGCGTATACTCAGTATTATTATACAGAGCGGTGTGACCGGTATCAGCGTATACTCAGTGTTATTATACAGAGCGGTGTGACTGGTATCAGCGTATACTCAGTGTTATTATACAGAGCGGTGTGACCGGTATCAGCGTATACTCAGTATTATTATACAGAGCGGTGTGACCGGTATCAGCGTATACTCAGTATTATAATACAGAGCGGTGTGACCGGTATCAGTGTATACTCAGTATTACTATACTGAGCGGTGTGACCGGTATCAGCGTATACTCAGTATTATTATACAGAGCGGTATGACCGGTATCAGCGTATACTCAGTATTATTATACAGAGCGGTGTGACCGGTATCAGTGTATACTCAGTGTTATTATACAGAGAGGTGTGACCGGTATTAGCGTATACTCAGTATTATTATACAGAGCGGTGTGATCGGTATCAGCGTATACTCAGTATTATTATACAGTGCGGTATGACCGGTATCAGCGTATACTCAGTATTACTATACAGAGCGGTGTGACCGGTATCAGCGTATACTCAGTATTATTATACAGAGCGGTGTGACCAGTATCAGCGTATACTCAGTATTATTATACAGAGTGGTGTGACCGGTATCAGCGTATACTCAGTATTATTATACAGAGCGGTGTGACCGGTATCAGCGTATACTCAGTATTATTATACAGAGCGGTGTGACTGGTATCAGCGTATACTCAGTGTTATTATACAGAGCGGTGTGACTGGTATCAGCGTATACTCAGTGTTATTATACAGAGCGGTGTGACCGGTATCAGCGTATACTCAGTATTATTATACAGAGCGGTGTGACCGGTATCAGCGTATACTCAGTATTATAATACAGAGCGGTGTGACCAGTATCAGCGTATACTCAGTATTATTATACAGAGCGGTGTGACCAGTATCAGCGTATACTCAGTATTATTATACAGAGCGGTGTGACCGGTATCAGCGTATACTCAGTATTATTATACAGAGCGGTGTGACAGGTATCAGCGTATACTCATTGTTTCATGCTTCACTTATAAATGTCTGTATAACAGCTTACATCTTTGCTTTTGCTTATAAATATATCATTACTGATGGAACGCCCTAATTTTTAAATATAAATACTTAATAAAAATGTTTATATTATCACTACCTGTATTTGGACATACAATGGTGGTCATTCCGAGTTGATCGCTAGCTGCATTAGTTCGCTGTGCAGCAATGAGACAAAAAAAGGCACTTCTGCGCTTGTGTATGCGGCGCAATGCGCACGTGCGATGTACTATTACAACGGCCGATGTAGTTTCACACAGGGTCTAGCGAAGCATTTCAGTCGCACTGCTGGCCGCAGAGTGATTGACAGGAAGAGGGTGTTTCTGGGTGTCAACTGACCATTTTCAGGGAGTGTTTGAAAAAACACAGGCGTGGCTGGGTGAACGCAGGGCGTGTTTGTAACGTCAAAACAGGAACTGAACAGTCTGAAGTGATCGCAAGCGCTGAGTAGGTATTGAGCTACTCTAAAACTGCACAAAAAAACTTTGTAGCCGCTCTGCGTTACATTCGTTCGCACTTCTGCTAAGCTAAAATACACTCCCAGTGGGCGGCGGCATAGCGTTTGCACGGCTGCTAAAAACTGCTAGCGAGCGATCAACTCGGAATGACCCCCTATGTCTCTCTGAAATAAGAATCTTCTGCTTTTCTCTTTTCTGTTGAAGCAATTTCTGCAATCTGTTTTGCATATACTGCGAATGCAAAGCCCACGGCACTCCCACTTCACGCCCAGCATCACAGGAATTGCCGACCCATCACACTGACCCGCCTCCACCACTCCTTTTTAACATTGCTAAATGCAATCGCTACTGTGTTTGCGGGATCCGGTCTCTAGGTCGATACTGTCTAGGACGACCACTATTGGTCAACAGTAAGTAGGTCGACATGGTTTCTAGGTCGACGGGAACACTAGGTCGACATGTACTAGGTTGACTTGACAAAAGGTCGACATGAGTTTTTCACATTTTTTTCGCAGATACCTAGGTACGACCACAAAAAACAGACTTGGCTCGTACGCACTGTCTACTGTTTATTTGTGTAGTGCACCGATATTTGCTCATTGCACGATTATCCGCGTCTGCAACTGATGCTCTGTGTAGACACCACGTCCGTGTCCTGCAGCGCTCTGCACTGTAAGTCACTATTTTCTTCATACTGTTTCTCTTTATGTTCTTTGTAACGTGCTGCAGACTCCTTGTGGCGAGGAAAAGAAGAAGAAGCAATTATATAAACAATCGTGTTCAATCCACAGCACACCAGCTGCTGCGGTGCCGGTGGTATGTCACCACAACATTTAAATAAGAAAATCATACATACACAGCACTCACTGAACCCTGTATTTCATTTTAAAACAGAGAATGTTAGTTTTGAAAATATTGCAATTATTTATCAAAGCTCACCAACCTCATCACGGTATTCCCATTCTGGTGAGTCCCTACACTGTCTCTCAAAAAATGTGAGAGTGTTGGAATGTAGTGGCTGCCAGCAATTCTGACCGCCACCATCCTGACCTCCGGTCTCCCGGCATCATTTCTTCTAGGTACACTTGCACACGGTTTTTGAAGGAACTCCACAGGAAAGTTGTTCCAAACATCTTGGAGAACTAACCACAGATCTTCTGTGGATGTAGCTTGCTCAGATCCTTCTGTCTCTTCATGTAATCCCACACAGACTCCACGATGTTGAGATCAGGGCTCTGTGGGGGCTATATAATCACTTCCAGGACTCCTTGTTCTTCTTTACGCTGATGATAGTTCTTAATGACATTGGCTACATGTTTGGGGTCGTTGTCCTGCTGTAGAATTAATTTGGAGCCAATCAGATGCCTCCTTGATGGTATTGCATGATGGATAAGAGCCTGTCTGTATTTCTCAGCATTGAGAACACCATTAATCCTGACCAAATCCCCAACTCCATTTGCTGAAATGCAGCCCCAACCTTGCAAGGAGCCTCCACCATAAACTTCCACCATGTGTCAGTGTTCCTGCAGACGCTCACTGCCTTCTGTTACAGCCAAATATTTCACATTTTCACTCATCAGTCCAGAGAACCTGCAGTCTGCATCCCAGTCCCTATGTGTTCGTGCATAGTTAATAAGAATTTCTCTTGCAGGACTCAAAGGGGGTAATGTATTAAAAACGTCCTAACGGACGTTATGTGTCCAGGGGCGTATCACCACATTATCGTGGTGATACGCCCGCAGCCGCCGCCACAATGTATGATTAAGGCCCCCGCCGATGTGTGAGTGCGTTATCCTACCTGTCCTGCGATAGGGCACTTTCCACATCGGCTGGGCTGGTCTCGCTCCCGGTGTCTATCTGCGCATGCGCGCCCTTTTCCCCTTCTCCCTGCTCGCGCTGGCGGCTTGAGGCGCATGCGCAAATAGGCTGGATGCTCGCCGGCGCCGGATGTGTGAGGAAGGGCTGCCTCAGGGAGCAATAGGCGCGGGCGGGACTCTGGCGAGTGGGGCGCTGGTAGCGGGAGTAATAACTTTACAACTGACATTAATATACACATACACACAGAAGCAAAAATGTAGGTATAATAACACACACAAATATAATGGTGTGTCAGAGGCAATTACAAGTACCTGACAGCAGACACTTAAGTACAGTAACTTGTGGACGAACACTGCTGTGAGGTGAATATTGTTTTTGTCCACGAACAATAAAGTTTTCGGGGGAAGAATTCAAGAACACAAAAAAAAAAACAAAAAACAAGCAAGCTTTAACCTCACATCGCCTGCCCGGGGGAGGCGTTCCGGACCGGCGGCTTCAGGAGACGAAAAGGGACAGCAGAGGCAATCATACATTGCCTCTGCTCTTCGTCTCCCGTTCACTACAGCGGGGTAGCGGTAAGTGGCGGGGGCGCGCGGCGGCCAGTCAATACGGCGTTAACACGCCGTTCATACATATGGATGCAGCGCAAAGTGCTGCCTTAAGGTGCGCTGTGGTCAGCGGGAACCACAGCGCACTTTCACACATCTGGCCCATGGTCGCTTTGCAAAGTTAAAAAAACATAGCACGGAGTTTTAGTGTTACAAAAAAAGAAGAGAACAAACTAACAACGACTACAATGGATACAATAAACATAATGCAGAGTCGGTGCAGACATTTTGGTAATAACTTTCATGTGCTGTATATCCCACCCACAAAAAGAACCAGGTGAGGAAGTCATTTTGGGTGTGCTACATAGGTTACCCTGGCTGGAACAGACGACCTTAGAAGAGATGAAACAAAATGGGGAAGCCGCTGCTTACTAAAGCTTGATACCAGGGTCCTTACATAACCATCATGTCCATGTATTTTTCATACCACCAGGAGGCGAGGCAGCCATTTTTAAGCAGTACAAGGAACTAAGGGCCTAATTCAGTAAGGATTGCAGATTCTGCTTTTTAGCCCTGTGCTGGGGCAGCCGGCTGGTTCACAGTGGGCAGCTGGACGTCTGCTCCATTTAGGCTCTCCCCAGGCCTGTGCGGCTGGATAGGCATTTGCAACATCAGTGGAGATGGGCAGGCAGCCGGTGAGGGGCGGCCATTTAAGACAATCTCAGAAGATCCCATAGGGGGCCTGCAGAGAGCTAAGTAGGTGAGACCGCTCAGTCCCAAAGCTACAGCAGCGGGCAGAAGCGTGGCCGGGTCCAGCAGATGGGTGGCAGCGGGTGGTGAAGTACAGCAGGCAGGGCGTAGAAGGCTAGCCGGCGGAAGTTGCTGCAAAGTCCAGCAGAGTGGTGGTGTGTCTACGGCCGAGACCCAGCAGCTGGGATACTAAGATGGCGCCGTGCAGGCAGTGTGCACAGCACCTGGAGGGTAGCATGTCCAGAACTTGGTGGAAGGACTCAGTGGGGAACTCACCCCGGGCAATTGTTGGAGCGGGGGCTGGTGCCGAGGGACCTCTCTGAAAAATAAAAAAATATAGAGGTCCAGGAGATAGTAAGCTGGACCCAGAGAAAGAACACTCTCTACTCAGGTCAGAAGTTTCCACTTTGAAGATATGGCTTTTTGGCTGCAATTCTTCCATGAAGACCACTTCTGGCCAGACTTCTCCGAACAGTAGATGGGAGGACCTGGGTTCCACTGGTTTCTGCCAGTTATGATCTGATGGCACTGCTGGACATCTTCTGATTTGGAAGTGAAGTAAGCATGATGTGTCTGTCATCTGATGCACTAAGATTCCTTGGCCGACCGCCGCGTCTACAGTCCTCCACGTTGCTGTTTCTTCAAAAGAACTTGACCGGCACAACTTGAATCCTCAGTCTGCTTTGAGATCTTTGCCTGGGAGAGACCTTACTGATGCAGTATACCTACCTTGTGTCTTGCTGCTGCGCTCAGTCTTGCCATGGTGTATGACCTGTGACATGAAACGGTCTTCCGCAACCTCACCTTTGTAGCAGAGTTTGGCTGTTCCTCACCCAGTTTTAAGCCTCCCACATAGCTGCTTCTGTTTCAGTTACCGATTTGTGTTTCAAACTACATATGAAAATGATGATCATTATCACCTGTTTGGTATGACTGGTTAATCGTACACCTGACCGTAATCCTACAAAATCCCTGACTTTGTGCAAGTGTACCTAGAAGAATTGATGCTGTTTTGAAGGCAGAGGGCGGTCACCCCAAATATTGATATGATTTCCATGTCTCTATAAAAATAAACTATTAACACTTCTAGTTTTGAAAGCATTCTTACTGTGCAGCATTTTTTCCACACCTGTCTAAAACTTTTGCACAGTACTGTATATATATATACTGTATATATAAGGTGAGTGCGTGTGTAAGCTGTGACCGTGGCTTATCATGCACCCTATGTCACGCCTATATGAGCTGACTGTATGGGACGAAGGTCAGGGACTGGCAGTCTGTTACCTTGCTCTCCTGCTCCTACCGTACTACTAAATAGACACTGCCACCAGTCTCCACTGCCCATGGCACTGAGCGTTCTAGCCATCAGAGTGTTAGCACTATACCATGTGTGTGTCAGGATTAGTGGGAAGAGGTTAATAGGCAAAGCGCTGAGCATCTGCCAACATATACAGAGGGACACGGAAGAGAAGAGACAGAGCACAAGGGATAGAGACAGACATTGCAGGTGGGGAGTGATGGGTGGGAGAGATACAGGGAGAGAGAGGGAGAGAGACAGAAAGGGTGGTCTTCTGTTTGCCGGCGGTCGGGCTCCCGGCGCTCAGTATACCGGCGCCGGGAGCCCGACCGCCGGCTTACCGACACTTATTTTCCCTCGTGGGGGTCCACGACCCCCATAGAGGGAGAATAAAATAGTGTGGCGCGCGTAGCGCGCCACCGTGCCCGTAGCGTGGCGAGCGCAGCGAGCCCGCAAGGGGCTCATTTGCGCTCGCCAAGCTGTCGGTAAGCCGGCGGTCGGGCTCCCGGCGCCGGGATGCTGGTCGCCGGGAGCCCGACCGCCGGCCACCCGTAGTGAACCCAGACAGAAAACAGAGGGGAGAGAGGGACAGAGAGAGCAGATTTACAGGGAAGAAGAGGAAGAGTGACAGCATCAGGGGGACACTGACGAGGAGAGACAGACCACATGTGACACCTAGGCAGGCAATGGAGAGGCGAGAGAGAGACAGACAATGGAAAGAGAGAGAGAGAGGTGATAGGAATAAGGGATAAAGAGCTGAGAAGAGAAAGAGAGAGATACAGGAAGAAAGAAAGAAAGAAAGAAAGAAAGAGAGAGAGAGAAAGAGAGATACAGGCAGAAAGAAAGAGAGAGAGAGAGAGAGAGAGAGAGAGAGAGAGAGAGAGATACAGGCAGAAAGAAAGAAAAAGAAAGAGAGAGAGAGAGAGAGTTACAGGCAGGAAGAAAGAAAAAGAAAGAGAGAGAGAGAGAGAGAGAGAGAGAGAGAGAGAGAGAGATAGGAATAAGGGATAAAGAGCTGAGAAGAGAAAGAGAGAGATACATACATACAGAAAGAAAGAAAGAAAGAAAGAAAGAAAGAAAGAAAGAAAGAGAGAGAAAGAGAGATACAGGCAGAAAGAAAGAAAGAGAGAGAGAGAGAGAGAGAGAGAGAGAGAGAGAGAGAGAGATACAGGCAGAAAGAAAGAAAGAGAAAGAGAGAGAGAGAGAGAGAGAGAGAGAGAGAGAGAGAGAGAGAGACAGGCAGAAAGAAAGAAAGAGAAGAGAGAGAGAGAGAGAGAGAGAGAGAGAGAGAGAGAGAGAGAGAGAGAGTTACAGGCAGGAAGAAAGAAAAAGAAAGAGAGAGAGAGAGAGAGATAGGAATAAGGGATAAAGAGCTGAGAAGAGAAAGAGAGAGATACATACAGAAAGAAAGAAAGAAAGAAAGAAAGAAAGAAAGAGAGAGAAAGAGAGATACAGGCAGAAAGAAAGAGAGAGAGAGAGAGAGAGAGAGAGAGAGAGAGAGAGAGAGAGAGATACAGGCAGAAAGAAAGAAAGAGAAAGAGAGAGAGAGAGAGAGAGAGATACAGGCAGAAAGAAAGAAAGAGAAAGAGAGAGAGAGAGAGAGAGAGAGAGAGAGAGAGAGAGAGAGAGAGAGAGAGAGTTACAGGCAGGAAGAAAGAAAAAGAAAGAGAGAGAGAGAGAGAGAGAGAGAGAGAGAGAGAGAGAGAGATAGGAATAAGGGATAAAGAGCTGAGAAGAGAAAGAGAGAGATACATACAGAAAGAAAGAAAGAAAGAAAGAAAGAAAGAAAGATAAAAAGAAAGTGTTCGCTTCTCTGAATCTACCTCCTCTTCTCTACCTCTTTCAGTTGGAGTACCGCAAGGCTCAGTCTTGGGTCCTCTGCTTTTCTCTATCTATACCTCATCTCTTGGTAAACTAATCAGCTCTTTTGGTTTTCAGTATCATCTGTACGCAGATGATACTCAAATCTACCTATCCTCCCCTGACTTGTCCCTATCTGTACTGGACCGTGTCACTGAATGCCTTTCTGCCATCTCATCCTGGATGACATCTCGCCACCTCAAACTTAATATTTCAAAGACAGAGTTAATTATATTTCCACCGGCCAATAGTAGGTACCAACCTGATATCTCTATCACTGTTGAAAACTCGACTATCTACCCTACCCCACAAGCTCGCTGCCTAGGTGTCACCCTCGACTGATCTGTCCTTTGTTCCCCACATTCAATCTGTCTCAAGATCATGTTACATGCATCTAAAAAACATATCCAAAATACGACCATACCTTACACAAGACACTGCTAACACTCTAATCCACGCTCTCATTATCTCCCGCATTGATTATTGCAATAGTCTCCTAACTGGTCTTCCCAAAACGAGACTCTCACCACTACAATCCATTCTGAATGCAGCGGCGAGGCTAATCTTCCTCGCTAGACGTTCATCGTCTGCAGATCCACTCTGTCAGTCCCTCCATTGGTTACCTGTACTCTACCGCATTCAATATAAAATACTTTTACTCACACACAAGGCCATTAACCAAACTACACCAATGTACATCACTTTGCTTATCACAAAATATCTCCCAACCCGACCTCTGCGCTCTTCACAAGACCTGTGTCTCTAATCCACACTCATTACTCGCTCCCACTCACGACTGCAGGACTTTCATCGGGCTGCACCCACCCTGTGGAATGCCCTACCACGCACAATAAGACTCTCCTCTAGTCTCCAAACCTTTAAGCGTTCCCTCAAAACTCACCTCTTCAGGCAAGCATATCACATTCCTGAACCGCCCACATAACTTTCATAAACCTTCCTATCAAATGACATCCACTCTGTACAGTCCACACATATCCTCACATGTCTTCTCATTCTATGCAATAGATAGCACCTTTCCTTGTGTACATATGCCTATTTCCCTATAGATTGTAAGCTTGCGAGCAGGGCCTTCCTACCTCTATGACTGTTATCACCCAGTTTGTTATTGTTATTTCAAATTGTAAAGCGCAACGGAATTTGCTGCGCTATATAAGAAACTGTTAATAAATAAATAAATAAATAAAGAAAGAAAGAAAGAAAGAAAGAGACAGACAATGGAAAGAGAGAGAGAGGTGATAGGAATAAGGGATAAAGAGCTGAGAAGAGAGATAGAGAGAGATACAGGCAGAAAGAAAGAGAGAGAGAGAGATACAGGCAGAAAGAAAAAGAAAAAGAAAGAAAGAGAGAGTGAGAGAGAGAGAGAGAGAGGAGATAGGAATAAGGGATAAAGAGCTGAGAAGAGAAAGGGAGAGATAAAGAAAGAAAGAAAGAAAGAAAGAAAGAAAGAAAGAAAGAAAGAAAGAAAGAAAGAAAGAAAGAAAGAGACAGACAATGGAAAGAGAGAGAGGTGATAGGAATAAGGGATAAAGAGCTGAGAAAGAGAGAGAGATACAGGAAGGAAGAAAGAAAGAAAGAAAGAAAGAAAGAAAGAAAGAAAGAAAGAAAGAAAGAAAGAAAGAAAGAAAGAGAGAGAGATACAGGCAGAAAGAAAAAGAAAAAGAAAGAGAGAGAGAGAGAGAGAGAGAGAGAGAGAGAGAGAGAGAGAGAGAGAGAGATAGGAATAAGGGATAAAGAGCTGAGAAGAGAAAGAGAGAGATACAGGAAGAAAGAAAGACAGAGACAGACAAATAAGTGGAGAAAGGAAGAAAGAGAGAGTCAGAGGGGGGAAGAGGGACATGGAGAGAGCTGGGAAGGGAGAGTGTACAGTAAGACGGGGAGATGAGTGAGGAAGAGACAGCGAGCAGGCTGGAGAGAGAAGTGTGTGATAGAGACAGCCAGAAAGGAGGGGGTAAGACACAGCAAAGGGGAGGAGAGAGGAGAAGGAAGCACTGCTGGGGGGAGAGAGAGACAGAAGAGGAAGGACTTCCTGACACGGACATGTCAACAGGGTGAGTAAGGGGGGGAGAAGTCCCAGCAGGAGGATGAGGGGGCATGAGATACAAAGTATCATCTGACAGGACAGAAGTTTCCTGGGGAGAGCCTGGCAGGACCAGAGCATGTAATTGGCTCCCTGTCACTTGTAGTTCTCCTGCACAGCAGGTAAGTGCTACGTCTGTCTCTCCTCTCTATCTCTCCTGTGGGATCCATACGGCACAGATACAGTGTTTCTGCAGCAATAAAAGGACTGCACGCACCATACAGAAAGGAGGGATATTGCTGCAAAACAGGGGTAACTTTTCCTGCACTGTGCGTCATGCAGGTCACCCTGTAGGTACGGGACTGTCAGACTGGCAACGTACCCTGATTCTGTTCCCAGGCCAGCAGGTGTCACCTGGGAATGAGGTGTCCCTTACACGGGACATATGTACTGGAGTAGCAGTGCATGATAATGTTGTAGATGTACAGGAGTAGTAGTGTAGTGTGGTGGTGTAGTGACATAGCTGTGTGTACAGGAGTAGTATTGTATGATGGCGGTGTAGTGACATAGCTGTGTGTGAGCTGGATGTACAGGAGTAGTAGTGTATGATGGCAGTGTAGTGACATAGCTGTGTGTGAGCTGGATGTACAGGAGTAGTAGTGTAGTGTGGTGGTGTAGTGACATAGCTGTGTGTACAGGAGTAGTATTGTATGATGGCGGTGTAGTGACATAGCTGTGTGTGAGCTGGATGTACAGGAGTAGTAGTGTAGTGTGGTGGTGGTGTAGTGACATAGCTGTGTGTGAGCTGGATGTACAGGAGTAGTAGTGTATGATGGCAGTGTAGTGACATAGCTGTGTGTGATCTAGATGTACATGAGTAGTAGTGTAGGATGGTGGTGTAGTGACATAGCTGTGTGTGAGCTGGATGTACAGGAGTAGTAGTGTATGATGGCAGTGTAGTGACATAGCTGTGTGTGAGCTGGATGTGTAGGAGTAGTAGTGTAGTGTGGTGGTGGTGTAGTGACATAGCTGTGTGTGAGCTGGATGTACAGGAGTAGTAGTGTATGATGGCAGTGTAGTGACATAGCTGTGTGTGATCTAGATGTACATGAGTAGTAGTGTAGGATGGTGGTGTAGTGACATAGCTGTGTGTGAGCTGGATGTACAGGAGTAGTAGTGTATGATGGCGGTGTAGTGACATAGCTATGTGTGAGATGGATGTACAGGAGTAGTAGTGTATGATGGTGGTGTAGTGACATAGCTGTGTGTGAGCTGGATGCACAGGAGTAGTAGTGTATGATGGTGGTGTAGTGACATAGCTGTGTGTGAGCTGGATGTACAGGAGTAGTAGTGTATGATGGCAGTGTAGTGACATAGCTGTGTGTGAGCTGGATGTACAGGAGTAGTAGTGTATGATGTGGTGTAGTGACATAGCTGTGTGTGAGCTGGATGTACAGGAGTAGTATAGTAGGATGGTGGTGTAGTGACATAGATGTGTGTGTGCTGTGTGTACAGGAGTAGTAGTGTAGGATGGCGGTGTAGTGACATAGCTGTGTGTGAGCTGGATGTACAGGAGTAGTATAGTAGGATGGTGGTGTAGTGACATAGATGTGTGTGAGCTGTGTGTACAGGAGTAGTAGTGTATGATGGCGGTGTAGTGACATAGCTGTGTGTGAGCTGGATGTACAGGAGTAGTAGTGTAGTGTGGCGGTGTAGTGACATAGCTGTGTGTGAGCTGGATGTAAAGGAGTAGTAGTGTATGATGTGGTGTAGTGACATAGCTGTGTGTGAGCTGGATGTACAGGAGTAGTAGTGTAGGATGTGGTGTAGTGACATAGCTGTGTGTGAGCTGGATGTACAGGAGTAGTAGTGTAGGGTGGCGGTGTAGAGACATAGCTGTGTGTGAGATGGATGTACAGGAGTAGTAGTGTATGATGTGGTGTAGTGACATAGCTGTGTGTGAGCTGGATGTACAGGAGTAGTAGTGTAGTGTGGCGGTGTAGTGAAATAGCTGTGTGTGAGCTGGATGTACAGGAGTAGTAGTGTATGATGGTCGTGTAGTGACATAGCTGTGTGTGAGCTGGATGTACAGGAGTAGTAGTGTAGGATGGTGGTGTAGTGACATAGCTGTGTGTGAGCTGGATGTACAGGAGTAGTAGTGTAGTGTGGCGGTGTAGTGACATAGCTGTGTGTGAGCTGGATGTACAGGAGTAGCAGTGTAAGATGGCGGTGTAGTGACATAGCTGTGTGTGAGCTGGATGTACAGGAGTAGTAGTGTAGGATGTGGTGTAGTGACATAACTGTGTGTGAGCTGGATGTAAAGGAGTAGTAGTGTATGATGTGGTGTAGTGACATAGCTGTGTGTGAGCTGGATGTACAGGAGTAGTAGTGTAGTGTGGCGGTGTAGTGACATAGCTGTGTGTGAGCTGGATGTAAAGGAGTAGTAGTGTATGATGTGGTGTAGTGACATAGCTGTGTGTGAGCTGGATGTACAGGAGTAGTAGTGTAGTGTGGCGGTGTAGTGACATAGCTGTGTGTGAGCTGGATGTACAGGAGTATTAGTGTAGGATGCGGTGTAGTGACATAGCTGTGTGTGAGCTGGATGTACAGGAGTAGTAGTGTAGGATGGCCGTGTAGTGACATAGCTGTGTGTGAGCTGGATGTGTAGGAGTAGTAGTGTATGATGGCGGTGTAGTGACATAGCTGTGTGTGAGCTGGATGTACAGGAGTAGTAGTGTATGATGGCGGTGTAGTGACATAGCTGTGTGTGAGCTGGATGTACAGGAGTAGTAGTGTAGGATGTGGTGGTGTAGTGACATAGCTGTGTGTGAGATGGATGTACAGGAGTAGTAGTGTAGTGTGGTGGTGTAGTGACATAGCTGTGTGTGAGATGGATGTACAAGAGTAGTAGTGTAGTGTGGTGGTGTAGCGACATAGCTGTGGGAGATCAATGTACAGGAGTAGTAGTGTAGGATGGTGGTATAGTGACATAGTTGTGTGTGAGCTGGATGTACAGGAGTAGTAGTGTAGTGTGGTGGTGTAGTGACATAGCTGTGTGTGAGCTGGATGTACAGGAGTAGTAGTGTAGGATGGCGGTGTAGTGACATAGGTGTGTGTGTGAGCTGGATGTACAGGAGTACAGTGTAGGATAGCGGAGTAGTGAATTAGGTGTGTGTGTGCTGGATGTACAGGAGTAGTAGTGTAGGATTGTGGTGTAGTGGCATAGCTGTGTGTTAGCTGAGTGTACAGGAGTAGTAGTGTAGGATGGTGGTGTAGTGACATAGGTGTGTGTGAGCTGGATGTACAGGAGTAAGAGTGTATGATGGCGGTGTAGTGACATAGCTGTGTGTGAGCTGGATGTACAGGAGTAGTAGTGTATGATGGCGGTGTGTTGACATAGCTGTGTGTGAGCTGGATGTACAGGAGTAGTAGTGTATGATGGCGGTGTAGTGACATAGCTGTGTGTGAGCTGAATGTACAGGAGTAGCGGTGTATGATGGCGGTGTAGTGACATAGCTGTGTAGACATAGCTGTGTGTGAGCTGGATGTACAGGAGTAGTATTGTATGATGGCGGTGTAGTGACATAGCTGTGTGTGAGCTGGATGTACAGGAGTAGTAGTGTAGGATGGTGGTGTAGTGACATAGCTGTGTGTGAGCTGGATGTACAGGAGTAGTAGTGTATGATGTGGTGTAGTGACATAGCTGTGTGTGAACTGGATGTACAGGAGTAGTAGTGTAGGATGGCTGAGTAGTGACATAGCTGTGTGTGAGCTGGATGTACAGGAGTAGTAGTGTATGATGGTGGTGTAGTGACATAGCTGTGTGTGAGATGGATGTACAGGAGTAGTAGTGTAGGGTGGCGGTGTAGTGACATAGCTGTGTGTAAGCTGGATGTACAGAAGTAGTAGTGTAGTGTGGTGGTGTAGTGACATAGCTGTGTGTGAGATGGATGTACAGGAGTAGTAGTGTAGGATGGTGGTGTAGCGACATAGCTGTGTGTGAGCTGCATGCACAGGAGTAGTAGTGTAGGATGTGGTGGCGGTGTAGTGACATAGCTGTGTGTGAGCTGGATGTACAGGAGTAGTAGTGTAGGATGGTGGTGTAGTGACATAGCTGTGTGTGAGCTGGATGTACAGGAGTAGTAGTGCAGGATGGTGGTGTAGTGACATAGATGTGTGTGAGCTGTGTGTACAGGAGTAGTAGTGTAGGATGGGGTGTAGTGACATAGCTGTGTGTGAGCTGTGTGCACAGGAGTAGTAGTGTAGGATGCGGTGTAGTGACATAGCTGTGTGTGAGCTGTGTGCACAGGAGTAGTAGTGTAGGATGCGGTGTAGTGACATAGCTGTGTGTGAGCTGGATGTACAGGAGTAGTAGTGTAGGATGTCTGTGTAGTGACATAGCTGTGTGTGAGCTGGATGTACAGGAGTAGTATAGTAGGATGGTGGTGTAGTGACATAGATGTGTGTGAGCTGTGTGTACAGGAGTAGTAGTGTAGGATGGCGGTGTAGCGACATAGCTGTGTGTGAGCTGGATGTACAGGAGTAGTAGTGTAGGATGTCTGTGTAGTGACATAGCTGTGTGTGAGCTGGATGTACAGGAGTAGTATAGTAGGATGGTGGTGTAGTGACATAGATGTGTGTGAGCTGTGTGTACAGGAGTAGTAGTGTAGGATGGCGGTGTAGTGACATAGCTGTGTGTGAGCTGTGTGTACAAGAGTAGTAGTGTAGGATGGCGGTGTAGTGACATAGATGTGTGTGAGCTGGATGTACAGGAGTAGTAGTGTAGGATGGCGGTGTAGTGACATAGCTGTGTGTGAGCTGGATGTACAGGAGTAGTAGTGTAGGATGGCGGTGTAGTGACATAGCTGTGTGTGAGCTGGATGTACAGGAGTAGTAGTGTAGGATGGCGGTGTAGTGACATAGCTGTGTGTGAGCTGGATGTATAGGAGTAGTAGTGTAGGATGTCTGTGTAGTGACATAGCTGTGTGTGAGCTGGATGTACAGGAGTAGTATAGTAGGATGGTGGTGTAGTGACATAGCTGTGTGTGAGCTGGATGTACAGGAGTAGTAGTGTAGCATGTCTGTGTAGTGACATAGCTGTGTGTGAGCTGGATGTACAGGAGTAGTAGTGTAGGATGTCTGTGTAGTGACATAGCTGTGTGTGAGCTGGATGTACAGGAGTAGTATAGTAGGATGGTGGTGTAGTGACATAGATGTGTGTGTGCTGTGTGTACAGGAGTAGTAGTGTAGGGTGGCGGTGTAGTGACATAGCTGTGTGTGAGCTGTGTGTACAGGAGTAGTAGTGTAGGATGGCGGTGTAATGACATAGCTGTGTGTACAGGAGTAGTAGTGTAGGATGTCTGTGTAGTGACATAGCTGTGTGTGAGCTGGATGTACAGGAGTAGTAGTGTAGGATGGCGGTGTAGTGACATAGCTGTGTGTGAGCTGGATGTACAGGAGTAGTACTGTAGGATGTCTGTGTAGTGACATAGTTGTGTGTGAGCTGTGTGTACAGGAGTAGTAGTGTAGGATGGCGGTGTAGTGACATAGCTGTGTGTGAGCTGTGTGTACAGGAGTAGTAGTGTAGGATGACTGTGTAGTGACATAGCTGTGTGTGAGCTGGATGTACAGGAGTAGTAGTGTAGGATGGCGGTGTAGTAACATAGCTGTGTGTGAGCTGGATGTACAGGAGTAGTAGTGTATGATGGTGGTGTAGTGACATAGCTGTGTGTGAGCTGGATGTACAGGAGTAGTAGTGTATGATGGCGGAGTAGTGACATAGCTGTGTGTGAGCTGGATGTACAGGAGTAGTAGTGTAGGGTGGCGGTGTAGTGACATAGCTGTGTGTAAGCTGTATGTACAGGAGTAGTAGTGTAGTGTGGTGGTGTAGTGACATAGCTGTGTGTGAGCTGGATGTACAGGAGTAGTAGTGTAGGGTGGCGGTGTAGTTACATAGCTGTGTGTGAGCTGGATGTACAGGAGTAGTAGTGTATGATGGTGGTGTAGTGACATAGCTGTGTGTGAGCTGGATGTACAGGAGTAGTAGTGTAGTGTGGTGGTGTAGTGACATAGCTGTGTGTGAGCTGGATGTACAGGAGTAGTAGTGTATGATGGCGGAGTAGTGACATAGCTGTGTGTGAGCTGGATGTACAGGAGTAGTAGTGTAGGATGACTGTGTAGTGACATAGCTGTGTGTGAGCTGGATGTACAGGAGTAGTAGTGTAGGATGGCGGTGTAGTAACATAGCTGTGTGTGAGCTGGATGTACAGGAGTAGTAGTGTATGATGGTGGTGTAGTGACATAGCTGTGTGTGAGCTGGATGTACAGGAGTAGTAGTGTATGATGGCGGAGTAGTGACATAGCTGTGTGTGAGCTGGATGTACAGGAGTAGTAGTGTAGGATGCGGTGTAGTGACATAGCTGTGTGTAAGCTGGATGTACAGGAGTAGTAGTGTAGTGTGGTGGTGTAGTGACATAGCTGTGTGTGAGATGGATGTACAGGAGTAGTAGTGTAGGATGGTGTAGTGACATAGCTGTGTGTGAGCTGGATGTACAGGAGTAGTAGTGTAGGATGGTGGTGTAGCGACATAGCTGTGTGTGAGCTGCATGCACAGGAGTAGTAGTGTAGGATGTGGTGGCGGTGTAGTGACATAGCTGTGTGTGAGCTGGATGTACAGGAGTAGTAGTGTAGGATGGTGGTGTAGTGACATAGCTGTGTGTGAGCTGGATGTACAGGAGTAGTAGTGCAGGATGGTGGTGTAGTGACATAGATGTGTGTGAGCTGTGTGTACAGGAGTAGTAGTGTAGGATGGGGTGTAGTGACATAGCTGTGTGTGAGCTGTGTGCACAGGAGTAGTAGTGTAGGATGCGGTGTAGTGACATAGCTGTGTGTGAGCTGTGTGCACAGGAGTAGTAGTGTAGGATGCGGTGTAGTGACATAGATGTGTGTGAGCTGGATGTACAGGAGTAGTAGTGTAGGATGTCTGTGTAGTGACATAGCTGTGTGTGAGCTGGATGTACAGGAGTAGTATAGTAGGATGGTGGTGTAGTGACATAGATGTGTGTGAGCTGTGTGTACAGGAGTAGTAGTGTAGGATGGCGGTGTAGTGACATAGCTGTGTGTGAGCTGGATGTACAGGAGTACAGTGTAGGATAGCGGAGTAGTGAATTAGGTGTGTGTGTGCTGGATGTACAGGAGTAGTAGTGTAGGATTGTGGTGTAGTGGCATAGCTGTGTGTTAGCTGAGTGTACAGGAGTAGTAGTGTAGGATGGTGGTGTAGTGACATAGGTGTGTGTGAGCTGGATGTACAGGAGTAAGAGTGTATGATGGCGGTGTAGTGACATAGCTGTGTGTGAGCTGGATGTACAGGAGTAGTAGTGTATGATGGCGGTGTGTTGACATAGCTGTGTGTGAGCTGGATGTACAGGAGTAGTAGTGTATGATGGCGGTGTAGTGACATAGCTGTGTGTGAGCTGAATGTACAGGAGTAGCGGTGTATGATGGCGGTGTAGTGACATAGCTGTGTAGACATAGCTGTGTGTGAGCTGGATGTACAGGAGTAGTATTGTATGATGGCGGTGTAGTGACATAGCTGTGTGTGAGCTGGATGTACAGGAGTAGTAGTGTAGGATGGTGGTGTAGTGACATAGGTGTGTGTGAGCTGGATGTACAGGAGTAGTAGTGTATGATGTGGTGTAGTGACATAGCTGTGTGTGAACTGGATGTACAGGAGTAGTAGTGTAGGATGGCTGAGTAGTGACATAGCTGTGTGTGAGCTGGATGTACAGGAGTAGTAGTGTATGATGGTGGTGTAGTGACATAGCTGTGTGTGAGATGGATGTACAGGAGTAGTAGTGTAGGGTGGCGGTGTAGTGACATAGCTGTGTGTAAGCTGGATGTACAGAAGTAGTAGTGTAGTGTGGTGGTGTAGTGACATAGCTGTGTGTGAGATGGATGTACAGGAGTAGTAGTGTAGGATGGTGGTGTAGCGACATAGCTGTGTGTGAGCTGCATGCACAGGAGTAGTAGTGTAGGATGTGGTGGCGGTGTAGTGACATAGCTGTGTGTGAGCTGGATGTACAGGAGTAGTAGTGTAGGATGGTGGTGTAGTGACATAGCTGTGTGTGAGCTGGATGTACAGAAGTAGTAGTGCAGGATGGTGGTGTAGTGACATAGATGTGTGTGAGCTGTGTGTACAGGAGTAGTAGTGTAGGATGGGGTGTAGTGACATAGCTGTGTGTGAGCTGTGTGCACAGGAGTAGTAGTGTAGGATGCGGTGTAGTGACATAGCTGTGTGTGAGCTGTGTGCACAGGAGTAGTAGTGTAGGATGCGGTGTAGTGACATAGCTGTGTGTGAGCTGGATGTACAGGAGTAGTAGTGTAGGATGTCTGTGTAGTGACATAGCTGTGTGTGAGCTGGATGTACAGGAGTAGTATAGTAGGATGGTGGTGTAGTGACATAGATGTGTGTGAGCTGTGTGTACAGGAGTAGTAGTGTAGGATGGCGGTGTAGCGACATAGCTGTGTGTGAGCTGGATGTACAGGAGTAGTAGTGTAGGATGTCTGTGTAGTGACATAGCTGTGTGTGAGCTGGATGTACAGGAGTAGTATAGTAGGCTGGTGGTGTAGTGACATAGATGTGTGTGAGCTGTGTGTACAGGAGTAGTAGTGTAGGATGGCGGTGTAGTGACATAGCTGTGTGTGAGCTGTGTGTACAAGAGTAGTAGTGTAGGATGGCGGTGTAGTGACATAGATGTGTGTGAGCTGGATGTACAGGAGTAGTAGTGTAGGATGGCGGTGTAGTGACATAGCTGTGTGTGAGCTGGATGTACAGGAGTAGTAGTGTAGGATGGCGGTGTAGTGACATAGCTGTGTGTGAGCTGGATGTACAGGAGTAGTAGTGTAGGATGGCGGTGTAGTGACATAGCTGTGTGTGAGCTGGATGTATAGGAGTAGTAGTGTAGGATGTCTGTGTAGTGACATAGCTGTGTGTGAGCTGGATGTACAGGAGTAGTATAGTAGGATGGTGGTGTAGTGACATAGCTGTGTGTGAGCTGGATGTACAGGAGTAGTAGTGTAGCATGTCTGTGTAGTGACATAGCTGTGTGTGAGCTGGATGTACAGGAGTAGTAGTGTAGGATATCTGTGTAGTGACATAGCTGTGTGTGAGCTGGATGTACAGGAGTAGTATAGTAGGATGGTGGTGTAGTGACATAGATGTGTGTGTGCTGTGTGTACAGGAGTAGTAGTGTAGGGTGGCGGTGTAGTGACATAGCTGTGTGTGAGCTGTGTGTACAGGAGTAGTAGTGTAGGATGGCGGTGTAATGACATAGCTGTGTGTGAGCTGTGTGTACAGGAGTAGTAGTGTAGGATGTCTGTGTAGTGACATAGCTGTGTGTGAGCTGGATGTACAGGAGTAGTAGTGTAGTGTGGTGGTGTAGTGACATAGCTGTGTGTGAGCTGGATGTACAGGAGTAGTAGTGTAGGGTGGCGGTGTAGTTACATAGCTGTGTGTGAGCTGGATGTACAGGAGTAGTAGTGTATGATGGTGGTGTAGTGACATAGCTGTGTGTGAGCTGGATGTACAGGAGTAGTAGTGTATGATGGCGGAGTAGTGACATAGCTGTGTGTGAGCTGGATGTACAGGAGTAGTAGTGTAGGATGCGGTGTAGTGACATAGCTGTGTGTAAGCTGGATGTACAGGAGTAGTAGTGTAGTGTGGTGGTGTAGTGACATAGCTGTGTGTGAGATGGATGTACAGGAGTAGTAGTGTAGGATGGTGGTGTAGTGACATAGCTGTGTGTGAGCTGGATGTACAGGAGTAGTAGTGTAGGATGGTGGTGTAGCGACATAGCTGTGTGTGAGCTGCATGCACAGGAGTAGTAGTGTAGGATGTGGTGGCGGTGTAGTGACATAGCTGTGTGTGAGCTGGATGTACAGGAGTAGTAGTGTAGGATGGTGGTGTAGTGAAATAGCTGTGTGTGAGCTGGATGTACAGGAGTAGTAGTGCAGGATGGTGGTGTAGTGACATAGATGTGTGTGAGCTGTGTGTACAGGAGTAGTAGTGTAGGATGGGGTGTAGTGACATAGCTGTGTGTGAGCTGTGTGCACAGGAGTAGTAGTGTAGGATGCGGTGTAGTGACATAGCTGTGTGTGAGCTGTGTGCACAGGAGTAGTAGTGTAGGATGCGGTGTAGTGACATAGCTGTGTGTGAGCTGGATGTACAGGAGTAGTAGTGTAGGATGTCTGTGTAGTGACATAGCTGTGTGTGAGCTGGATGTACAGGAGTAGGATAGTAGGATGGTGGTGTAGTGACATAGATGTGTGTGAGCTGTGTGTACAGGAGTAGTAGTGTAGGATGGCGGTGTAGTGACATAGCTGTGTGTGAGCTGGATGTACAGGAGTAGTAGTGTAGGATGTCTGTGTAGTGACATAGCTGTGTGTGAGCTGGATGTACAGGAGTAGTATAGTAGGATGGTGGTGTAGTGACATAGATGTGTGTGAGCTGTGTGTACAGGAGTAGTAGTGTAGGGTGGCGGTGTAGTGACATAGCTGTGTGTGAGCTGTGTGTACAAGAGTAGTAGTGTAGGATGGCGGTGTAGTGACATAGCTGTGTGTGAGCTGGATGTACAGGAGTAGTACTGTAGGATGTCTGTGTAGTGACATAGTTGTGTGTGAGCTGTGTGTACAGGAGTAGTAGTGTAGGATGGCGGTGTAGTGACATAGCTGTGTGTGAGCTGTGTGTACAGGAGTAGTAGTGTAGGATGACTGTGTAGTGACATAGCTGTGTGTGAGCTGGATGTACAGGAGTAGTAGTGTAGGATGGCGGTGTAGTAACATAGCTGTGTGTGAGCTGGATGTACAGGAGTAGTAGTGTATGATGGTGGTGTAGTGACATAGCTGTGTGTGAGCTGGATGTACAGGAGTAGTAGTGTATGATGGCGGAGTAGTGACATAGCTGTGTGTGAGCTGGATGTACAGGAGTAGTAGTGTAGGGTGGCGGTGTAGTGACATAGCTGTGTGTAAGCTGGATGTACAGGAGTAGTAGTGTAGTGTGGTGGTGTAGTGACATAGCTGTGTGTGAGCTGGATGTACAGGAGTAGTAGTGTAGGGTGGCGGTGTAGTTACATAGCTGTGTGTGAGCTGGATGTACAGGAGTAGTAGTGTATGATGGTGGTGTAGTGACATAGCTGTGTGTGAGCTGGATGTACAGGAGTAGTAGTGTATGATGGCGGAGTAGTGACATAGCTGTGTGTGAGCTGGATGTACAGGAGTAGTAGTGTAGGATGCGGTGTAGTGACATAGCTGTGTGTAAGCTGGATGTACAGGAGTAGTAGTGTAGTGTGGTGGTGTAGTGACATAGCTGTGTGTGAGATGGATGTACAGGAGTAGTAGTGTAGGATGGTGGTGTAGTGACATAGCTGTGTGTGAGCTGGATGTACAGGAGTAGTAGTGTAGGATGGTGGTGTAGCGACATAGCTGTGTGTGAGCTGCATGCACAGGAGTAGTAGTGTAGGATGTGGTGGCGGTGTAGTGACATAGCTGTGTGTGAGCTGGATGTACAGGAGTAGTAGTGTAGGATGGTGGTGTAGTGACATAGCTGTGTGTGAGCTGGATGTACAGGAGTAGTAGTGCAGGATGGTGGTGTAGTGACATAGATGTGTGTGAGCTGTGTGTACAGGAGTAGTAGTGTAGGATGGGGTGTAGTGACATAGCTGTGTGTGAGCTGTGTGCACAGGAGTAGTAGTGTAGGATGTGGTGTAGTGACATAGCTGTGTGTGAGCTGTGTGCACAGGAGTAGTAGTGTAGGATGCGGTGTAGTGACATAGCTGTGTGTGAGCTGGATGTACAGGAGTAGTAGTGTAGGATGTCTGTGTAGTGACATAGCTGTGTGTGAGCTGGATGTACAGGAGTAGTATAGTAGGATGGTGGTGTAGTGACATAGATGTGTGTGAGCTGTGTGTACAGGAGTAGTAGTGTAGGATGGCGGTGTAGTGACATAGCTGTGTGTGAGCTGGATGTACAGGAGTAGTAGTGTAGGATGTCTGTGTAGTGACATAGCTGTGTGTGAGCTGGATGTACAGGAGTAGTATAGTAGGATGGTGGTGTAGTGACATAGATGTGTGTGAGCTGTGTGTACAGGAGTAGTAGTGTAGGATGGCGGTGTAGTGACATAGCTGTGTGTGAGCTGTGTGTACAAGAGTAGTAGTGTAGGATGGCGGTGTAGTGACATAGATGTGTGTGAGCTGGATGTACAGGAGTAGTAGTGTAGGATGGCGGTGTAGTGACATAGCTGTGTGTGAGCTGGATGTACAGGAGTAGTAGTGTAGGATGGCGGTGTAGTGACATAGCTGTGTGTGAGCTGGATGTACAGGAGTAGTAGTGTAGGATGGCGGTGTAGTGACATAGCTGTGTGTGCGCTGGGTGTATAGGAGTAGTAGTGTAGGATGTCTGTGTAGTGACATAGCTGTGTGTGAGCTGGATGTACAGGAGTAGTATAGTAGGATGGTGGTGTAGTGACATAGATGTGTGTGTGCTGTGTGTACAGGAGTAGTAGTGTAGGGTGGCGGTGTAGTGACATAGCTGTGTGTGAGCTGTGTGTACAGGAGTAGTAGTGTAGGATGGCGGTGTAGTGACATAGCTGTGTGTGAGCTGTGTGTACAGGAGTAGTAGTGTAGGATGGCGGTGTAATGACATAGCTGTGTGTGAGCTGGATGTACAGGAGTAGTATAGTAGGATGGTGGTGTAGTGACATAGATGTGTGTGAGCTGTGTGTACAGGAGTAGTAGTGTAGGATGTCTGTGTAGTGACATAGCTGTGTGTGAGCTGGATGTACAGGAGTAGTAGTGTAGGATGTCTGTGTAGTGACACAGGTGTGTGTGAGCTGGATGTACAGGAGTAGTAGTGTAGGATGGCGGTGTAGTGACATAGCTGTGTGTGAGCTGGATGTACAGGAGTAGTACTGTAGGATGTCTGTGTAGTGACATAGTTGTGTGTGAGCTGTGTGTACAGGAGTAGTAGTGTAGGATGGCGGTGTAGTGACATAGCTGTGTGTGAGCTGTGTGTACAGGAGTAGTAGTGTAGGATGACTGTGTAGTGACATAGCTGTGTGTGAGCTGGATGTACAGGAGTAGTAGTGTAGGATGGCGGTGTAGTAACATAGCTGTGTGTGAGCTGGATGTACAGGAGTAGTAGTGTATGATGGTGGTGTAGTGACATAGCTGTGTGTGAGCTGGATGTACAGGAGTAGTAGTGTATGATGGCGGAGTAGTGACATAGCTGTGTGTGAGCTGGATGTACAGGAGTAGTAGTGTAGGATGGTGGTGTAGTGACATAGCTGTGTGTGAGCTGGATGTACAGGAGTAGTAGTGCAGGATGGTGGTGTAGTGACATAGATGTGTGTGAGCTGTGTGTACAGGAGTAGTAGTGTAGGATGGGGTGTAGTGACATAGCTGTGTGTGAGCTGTGTGCACAGGAGTAGTAGTGTAGGATGCGGTGTAGTGACATAGCTGTGTGTGAGCTGTGTGCACAGGAGTAGTAGTGTAGGATGCGGTGTAGTGACATAGCTGTGTGTGAGCTGGATGTACAGGAGTAGTAGTGTAGGATGTCTGTGTAGTGACATAGCTGTGTGTGAGCTGGATGTACAGGAGTAGTATAGTAGGATGGTGGTGTAGTGACATAGATGTGTGTGAGCTGTGTGTACAGGAGTAGTAGTGTAGGATGCGGTGTAGTGACATAGCTGTGTGTGAGCTGGATGTACAGGAGTAGTAGTGTAGGATGTCTGTGTAGTGACATAGCTGTGTGTGAGCTGGATGTACAGGAGTAGTATAGTAGGATGGTGGTGTAGTGACATAGATGTGTGTGAGCTGTGTGTACAGGAGTAGTAGTGTAGGATGGCGGTGTAGTGACATAGCTGTGTGTGAGCTGTGTGTACAAGAGTAGTAGTGTAGGATGGCGGTGTAGTGACATAGATGTGTGTGAGCTGGATGTACAGGAGTAGTAGTGTAGGATGGCGGTGTAGTGACATAGCTGTGTGTGAGCTGGATGTACAGGAGTAGTAGTGTAGGATGGCGGTGTAGTGACATAGCTGTGTGTGAGCTGGATGTACAGGAGTAGTAGTGTAGGATGGCGGTGTAGTGACATAGCTGTGTGTGAGCTGGATGTATAGGAGTAGTAGTGTAGGATGTCTGTGTAGTGACATAGCTGTGTGTGAGCTGGATGTACAGGAGTAGTATAGTAGGATGGTGGTGTAGTGACATAGCTGTGTGTGAGCTGGATGTACAGGAGTAGTAGTGTAGCATGTCTGTGTAGTGACATAGCTGTGTGTGAGCTGGATGTACAGGAGTAGTAGTGTAGGATGTCTGTGTAGTGACATAGCTGTGTGTGAGCTGGATGTACAGGAGTAGTATAGTAGGATGGTGGTGTAGTGACATAGATGTGTGTGTGCTGTGTGTACAGGAGTAGTAGTGTAGGGTGGCGGTGTAGTGACATAGCTGTGTGTGAGCTGTGTGTACAGGAGTAGTAGTGTAGGATGGCGGTGTAATGACATAGCTGTGTGTACAGGAGTAGTAGTGTAGGATGTCTGTGTAGTGACATAGCTGTGTGTGAGCTGGATGTACAGGAGTAGTAGTGTAGGATGGCGGTGTAGTGACATAGCTGTGTGTGAGCTGGATGTACAGGAGTAGTACTGTAGGATGTCTGTGTAGTGACATAGTTGTGTGTGAGCTGTGTGTACAGGAGTAGTAGTGTAGGATGGCGGTGTAGTGACATAGCTGTGTGTGAGCTGTGTGTACAGGAGTAGTAGTGTAGGATGACTGTGTAGTGACATAGCTGTGTGTGAGCTGGATGTACAGGAGTAGTAGTGTAGGATGGCGGTGTAGTAACATAGCTGTGTGTGAGCTGGATGTACAGGAGTAGTAGTGTATGATGGTGGTGTAGTGACATAGCTGTGTGTGAGCTGGATGTACAGGAGTAGTAGTGTATGATGGCGGAGTAGTGACATAGCTGTGTGTGAGCTGGATGTACAGGAGTAGTAGTGTAGGGTGGCGGTGTAGTGACATAGCTGTGTGTAAGCTGTATGTACAGGAGTAGTAGTGTAGTGTGGTGGTGTAGTGACATAGCTGTGTGTGAGCTGGATGTACAGGAGTAGTAGTGTAGGGTGGCGGTGTAGTTACATAGCTGTGTGTGAGCTGGATGTACAGGAGTAGTAGTGTATGATGGTGGTGTAGTGACATAGCTGTGTGTGAGCTGGATGTACAGGAGTAGTAGTGTATGATGGCGGAGTAGTGACATAGCTGTGTGTGAGCTGGATGTACAGGAGTAGTAGTGTAGGATGCGGTGTAGTGACATAGCTGTGTGTAAGCTGGATGTACAGGAGTAGTAGTGTAGTGTGGTGGTGTAGTGACATAGCTGTGTGTGAGATGGATGTACAGGAGTAGTAGTGTAGGATGGTGGTGTAGTGACATAGCTGTGTGTGAGCTGGATGTACAGGAGTAGTAGTGTAGGATGGTGGTGTAGCGACATAGCTGTGTGTGAGCTGCATGCACAGGAGTAGTAGTGTAGGATGTGGTGGCGGTGTAGTGACATAGCTGTGTGTGAGCTGGATGTACAGGAGTAGTAGTGTAGGATGGTGGTGTAGTGACATAGCTGTGTGTGAGCTGGATGTACAGGAGTAGTAGTGCAGGATGGTGGTGTAGTGACATAGATGTGTGTGAGCTGTGTGTACAGGAGTAGTAGTGTAGGATGGGGTGTAGTGACATAGCTGTGTGTGAGCTGTGTGCACAGGAGTAGTAGTGTAGGATGCGGTGTAGTGACATAGCTGTGTGTGAGCTGTGTGCACAGGAGTAGTAGTGTAGGATGCGGTGTAGTGACATAGATGTGTGTGAGCTGGATGTACAGGAGTAGTAGTGTAGGATGTCTGTGTAGTGACATAGCTGTGTGTGAGCTGGATGTACAGGAGTAGTATAGCAGGATGGTGGTGTAGTGACATAGATGTGTGTGAGCTGTGTGTACAGGAGTAGTAGTGTAGGATGGCGGTGTAGTGACATAGCTGTGTGTGAGCTGGATGTACAGGAGTACAGTGTAGGATAGCGGAGTAGTGAATTAGGTGTGTGTGTGCTAGATGTACAGGAGTAGTAGTGTAGGATTGTGGTGTAGTGGCATAGCTGTGTGTTAGCTGAGTGTACAGGAGTAGTAGTGTAGGATGGTGGTGTATTGACATAGGTGTGTGTGAGCTGGATGTACAGGAGTAAGAGTGTATGATGGCGGTGTAGTGACATAGCTGTGTGTGAGCTGGATGTACAGGAGTAGTAGTGTATGATGGCGGTGTGTTGACATAGCTGTGTGTGAGCTGGATGTACAGGAGTAGTATTGTATGATGGCGGTGTAGTGACATAGCTGTGTGTGAGCTGGATGTACAGGAGTAGTAGTGTAGGATGGTGGTGTAGTGACATAGGTGTGTGTGAGCTGGATGTACAGGAGTAGTAGTGTATGATGTGGTGTAGTGACATAGCTGTGTGTGAACTGGATGTACAGGAGTAGTAGTGTAGGATGGCTGAGTAGTGACATAGCTGTGTGTGAGCTGGATGTACAGGAGTAGTAGTGTATGATGGTGGTGTAGTGACATAGCTGTGTGTGAGATGGATGTACAGGAGTAGTAGTGTAGGGTGGCGGTGTAGTGACATAGCTGTGTGTAAGCTGGATGTACAGAAGTAGTAGTGTAGTGTGGTGGTGTAGTGACATAGCTGTGTGTGAGATGGATGTACAGGAGTAGTAGTGTAGGATGGTGGTGTAGCGACATAGCTGTGTGTGAGCTGCATGCACAGGAGTAGTAGTGTAGGATGTGGTGGCGGTGTAGTGACATAGCTGTGTGTGAGCTGGATGTACAGGAGTAGTAGTGTAGGATGGTGGTGTAGTGACATAGCTGTGTGTGAGCTGGATGTACAGAAGTAGTAGTGCAGGATGGTGGTGTAGTGACATAGATGTGTGTGAGCTGTGTGTACAGGAGTAGTAGTGTAGGATGGGGTGTAGTGACATAGCTGTGTGTGAGCTGTGTGCACAGGAGTAGTAGTGTAGGATGCGGTGTAGTGACATAGCTGTGTGTGAGCTGTGTGCACAGGAGTAGTAGTGTAGGATGCGGTGTAGTGACATAGCTGTGTGTGAGCTGGATGTACAGGAGTAGTAGTGTAGGATGTCTGTGTAGTGACATAGCTGTGTGTGAGCTGGATGTACAGGAGTAGTATAGTAGGATGGTGGTGTAGTGACATAGATGTGTGTGAGCTGTGTGTACAGGAGTAGTAGTGTAGGATGGCGGTGTAGCGACATAGCTGTGTGTGAGCTGGATGTACAGGAGTAGTAGTGTAGGATGTCTGTGTAGTGACATAGCTGTGTGTGAGCTGGATGTACAGGAGTAGTATAGTAGGATGGTGGTGTAGTGACATAGATGTGTGTGAGCTGTGTGTACAGGAGTAGTAGTGTAGGATGGCGGTGTAGTGACATAGCTGTGTGTGAGCTGTGTGTACAAGAGTAGTAGTGTAGGATGGCGGTGTAGTGACATAGATGTGTGTGAGCTGGATGTACAGGAGTAGTAGTGTAGGATGGCGGTGTAGTGACATAGCTGTGTGTGAGCTGGATGTACAGGAGTAGTAGTGTAGGATGGCGGTGTAGTGACATAGCTGTGTGTGAGCTGGATGTACAGGAGTAGTAGTGTAGGATGGCGGTGTAGTGACATAGCTGTGTGTGAGCTGGATGTATAGGAGTAGTAGTGTAGGATGTCTGTGTAGTGACATAGCTGTGTGTGAGCTGGATGTACAGGAGTAGTATAGTAGGATGGTGGTGTAGTGACATAGCTGTGTGTGAGCTGGATGTACAGGAGTAGTAGTGTAGCATGTCTGTGTAGTGACATAGCTGTGTGTGAGCTGGATGTACAGGAGTAGTAGTGTAGGATATCTGTGTAGTGACATAGCTGTGTGTGAGCTGGATGTACAGGAGTAGTATAGTAGGATGGTGGTGTAGTGACATAGATGTGTGTGTGCTGTGTGTACAGGAGTAGTAGTGTAGGGTGGCGGTGTAGTGACATAGCTGTGTGTGAGCTGTGTGTACAGGAGTAGTAGTGTAGGATGGCGGTGTAATGACATAGCTGTGTGTGAGCTGTGTGTACAGGAGTAGTAGTGTAGGATGTCTGTGTAGTGACATAGCTGTGTGTGAGCTGGATGTACAGGAGTAGTAGTGTAGGATGGCGGTGTAGTGACATAGCTGTGTGTGAGCTGGATGTACAGGAGTAGTACTGTAGGATGTCTGTGTAGTGACATAGTTGTGTGTGAGCTGTGTGTACAGGAGTAGTAGTGTAGGATGGCGGTGTAGTGACATAGCTGTGTGTGAGCTGTGTGTACAGGAGTAGTAGTGTAGGATGACTGTGTAGTGACATAGCTGTGTGTGAGCTGGATGTACAGGAGTAGTAGTGTAGGATGGCGGTGTAGTAACATAGCTGTGTGTGAGCTGGATGTACAGGAGTAGTAGTGTATGATGGTGGTGTAGTGACATAGCTGTGTGTGAGCTGGATGTACAGGAGTAGTAGTGTATGATGGCGGAGTAGTGACATAGCTGTGTGTGAGCTGGATGTACAGGAGTAGTAGTGTAGGGTGGCGGTGTAGTGACATAGCTGTGTGTAAGCTGGATGTACAGGAGTAGTAGTGTAGTGTGGTGGTGTAGTGACATAGCTGTGTGTGAGCTGGATGTACAGGAGTAGTAGTGTAGGGTGGCGGTGTAGTTACATAGCTGTGTGTGAGCTGGATGTACAGGAGTAGTAGTGTATGATGGGGGTGTAGTGACATAGCTGTGTGTGAGCTGGATGTACAGGAGTAGTAGTGTATGATGGCGGAGTAGTGACATAGCTGTGTGTGAGCTGGATGTACAGGAGTAGTAGTGTAGGATGCGGTGTAGTGACATAGCTGTGTGTAAGCTGGATGTACAGGAGTAGTAGTGTAGTGTGGTGGTGTAGTGACATAGCTGTGTGTGAGATGGATGTACAGGAGTAGTAGTGCAGGATGGTGGTGTAGTGACATAGCTGTGTGTGAGCTGGATGTACAGGAGTAGTAGTGTAGGATGGTGGTGTAGCGACATAGCTGTGTGTGAGCTGCATGCACAGGAGTAGTAGTGTAGGATGTGGTGGCGGTGTAGTGACATAGCTGTGTGTGAGCTGGATGTACAGGAGTAGTAGTGTAGGATGGTGGTGTAGTGAAATAGCTGTGTGTGAGCTGGATGTACAGGAGTAGTAGTGCAGGATGGTGGTGTAGTGACATAGATGTGTGTGAGCTGTGTGTACAGGAGTAGTAGTGTAGGATGGGGTGTAGTGACATAGCTGTGTGTGAGCTGTGTGCACAGGAGTAGTAGTGTAGGATGCGGTGTAGTGACATAGCTGTGTGTGAGCTGTGTGCACAGGAGTAGTAGTGTAGGATGCGGTGTAGTGACATAGCTGTGTGTGAGCTGGATGTACAGGAGTAGTAGTGTAGGATGTCTGTGTTGTGACATAGCTGTGTGTGAGCTGGATGTACAGGAGTAGGATAGTAGGATGGTGGTGTAGTGACATAGATGTGTGTGAGCTGTGTGTACAGGAGTAGTAGTGTAGGATGGCGGTGTAGTGACATAGCTGTGTGTGAGCTGGATGTACAGGAGTAGTAGTGTAGGATGTCTGTGTAGTGACATAGCTGTGTGTGAGCTGGATGTACAGGAGTAGTATAGTAGGATGGTGGTGTAGTGACATAGATGTGTGTGAGCTGTGTGTACAGGAGTAGTAGTGTAGGATGGCGGTGTAGTGACATAGCTGTGTGTGAGCTGTGTGTACAAGAGTAGTAGTGTAGGATGGCGGTGTAGTGACATAGCTGTGTGTGAGCTGGATGTACAGGAGTAGTACTGTAGGATGTCTGTGTAGTGACATAGTTGTGTGTGAGCTGTGTGTAAAGGAGTAGTAGTGTAGGATGGCGGTGTAGTGACATAGCTGTGTGTGAGCTGTGTGTACAGGAGTAGTAGTGTAGGATGACTGTGTAGTGACATAGCTGTGTGTGAGCTGTGTGTACAGGAGTAGTAGTGTAGGATGACTGTGTAGTGACATAGCTGTGTGTGAGCTGGATGTACAGGAGTAGTAGTGTAGTGTGGTGGTGTAGTGACATAGCTGTGTGTGAGCTGGATGTACAGGAGTAGTAGTGTAGGGTGGCGGTGTAGTTACATAGCTGTGTGTGAGCTGGATGTACAGGAGTAGTAGTGTATGATGGTGGTGTAGTGACATAGCTGTGTGTGAGCTGGATGTACAGGAGTAGTAGTGTATGATGGCGGAGTAGTGACATAGCTGTGTGTGAGCTGGATGTACAGGAGTAGTAGTGTAGGATGCGGTGTAGTGACATAGCTGTGTGTAAGCTGGATGTACAGGAGTAGTAGTGTAGTGTGGTGGTGTAGTGACATAGCTGTGTGTGAGATGGATGTACAGGAGTAGTAGTGTAGGATGGTGGTGTAGTGACATAGCTGTGTGTGAGCTGGATGTACAGGAGTAGTAGTGTAGGATGGTGGTGTAGCGACATAGCTGTGTGTGAGCTGCATGCACAGGAGTAGTAGTGTAGGATGTGGTGGCGGTGTAGTGACATAGCTGTGTGTGAGCTGGATGTACAGGAGTAGTAGTGTAGGATGGTGGTGTAGTGACATAGCTGTGTGTGAGCTGGATGTACAGGAGTAGTAGTGCAGGATGGTGGTGTAGTGACATAGATGTGTGTGAGCTGTGTGTACAGGAGTAGTAGTGTAGGATGGGGTGTAGTGACATAGCTGTGTGTGAGCTGTGTGCACAGGAGTAGTAGTGTAGGATGTGGTGTAGTGACATAGCTGTGTGTGAGCTGTGTGCACAGGAGTAGTAGTGTAGGATGCGGTGTAGTGACATAGCTGTGTGTGAGCTGGATGTACAGGAGTAGTAGTGTAGGATGTCTGTGTAGTGACATAGCTGTGTGTGAGCTGGATGTACAGGAGTAGTATAGTAGGATGGTGGTGTAGTGACATAGATGTGTGTGAGCTGTGTGTACAGGAGTAGTAGTGTAGGATGGCGGTGTAGTGACATAGCTGTGTGTGAGCTGGATGTACAGGAGTAGTAGTGTAGGATGTCTGTGTAGTGACATAGCTGTGTGTGAGCTGGATGTACAGGAGTAGTATAGTAGGATGGTGGTGTAGTGACATAGATGTGTGTGAGCTGTGTGTACAGGAGTAGTAGTGTAGGATGGCGGTGTAGTGACATAGCTGTGTGTGAGCTGTGTGTACAAGAGTAGTAGTGTAGGATGGCGGTGTAGTGACATAGATGTGTGTGAGCTGGATGTACAGGAGTAGTAGTGTAGGATGGCGGTGTAGTGACATAGCTGTGTGTGAGCTGGATGTACAGGAGTAGTAGTGTAGGATGGCGGTGTAGTGACATAGCTGTGTGTGAGCTGGATGTACAGGAGTAGTAGTGTAGGATGGCGGTGTAGTGACATAGCTGTGTGTGCGCTGGGTGTATAGGAGTAGTAGTGTAGGATGTCTGTGTAGTGACATAGCTGTGTGTGAGCTGGATGTACAGGAGTAGTATAGTAGGATGGTGGTGTAGTGACATAGCTGTGTGTGAGCTGGATGTACAGGAGTAGTAGTGTAGCATGTCTGTGTAGTGACATAGCTGTGTGTGAGCTGGATGTACAGGAGTAGTAGTGTAGGATGTCTGTGTAGTGACATAGCTGTGTGTGAGCTGGATGTACAGGAGTAGTATAGTAGGATGGTGGTGTAGTGACATAGATGTGTGTGTGCTGTGTGTACAGGAGTAGTAGTGTAGGGTGGCGGTGTAGTGACATAGCTGTGTGTGAGCTGTGTGTACAGGAGTAGTAGTGTAGGATGGCGGTGTAGTGACATAGCTGTGTGTGAGCTGTGTGTACAGGAGTAGTAGTGTAGGATGGCGGTGTAATGACATAGCTGTGTGTGAGCTGGATGTACAGGAGTAGTATAGTAGGATGGTGGTGTAGTGACATAGATGTGTGTGAGCTGTGTGTACAGGAGTAGTAGTGTAGGATGTCTGTGTAGTGACATAGCTGTGTGTGAGCTGGATGTACAGGAGTAGTAGTGTAGGATGTCTGTGTAGTGACACAGGTGTGTGTGAGCTGGATGTACAGGAGTAGTAGTGTAGGATGGCGGTGTAGTGACATAGCTGTGTGTGAGCTGGATGTACAGGAGTAGTACTGTAGGATGTCTGTGTAGTGACATAGTTGTGTGTGAGCTGTGTGTACAGGAGTAGTAGTGTAGGATGGCGGTGTAGTGACATAGCTGTGTGTGAGCTGTGTGTACAGGAGTAGTAGTGTAGGATGACTGTGTAGTGACATAGCTGTGTGTGAGCTGGATGTACAGGAGTAGTAGTGTAGGATGGCGGTGTAGTAACATAGCTGTGTGTGAGCTGGATGTACAGGAGTAGTAGTGTATGATGGTGGTGTAGTGACATAGCTGTGTGTGAGCTGGATGTACAGGAGTAGTAGTGTATGATGGCGGAGTAGTGACATAGCTGTGTGTGAGCTGGATGTACAGGAGTAGTAGTGTAGGGTGGCGGTGTAGTGACATAGCTGTGTGTAAGCTGGATGTACAGGAGTAGTAGTGTAGTGTGGTGGTGTAGTGACATAGCTGTGTGTGAGCTGGATGTACAGGAGTAGTAGTGTAGGGTGGCGGTGTAGTTACATAGCTGTGTGTGAGCTGGATGTACAGGAGTAGTAGTGTATGATGGTGGTGTAGTGACATAGCTGTGTGTGAGCTGGATGTACAGGAGTAGTAGTGTATGATGGCGGAGTAGTGACATAGCTGTGTGTGAGCTGGATGTACAGGAGTAGTAGTGTAGGATGCGGTGTAGTGACATAGCTGTGTGTAAGCTGGATGTACAGGAGTAGTAGTGTATGATGGCGGAGTAGTGACATAGCTGTGTGTGAGCTGGATGTACAGGAGTAGTAGTGTAGGATGCGGTGTAGTGACATAGCTGTGTGTAAGCTGGATGTACAGGAGTAGTAGTGTATGATGGCGGAGTAGTGACATAGCTGTGTGTGAGCTGGATGTACAGGAGTAGTAGTGTAGGATGCGGTGTAGTGACATAGCTGTGTGTAAGCTGGATGTACAGGAGTAGTAGTGTAGTGTGGTGGTGTAGTGACATAGCTGTGTGTGAGATGGATGTACAGGAGTAGTAGTGTAGTGTGGTGGTGTAGTGACATAGCTGTGTGTGAGCTGGATGTACAGGAGTAGTAGTGTAGGATGCGGTGTAGTGACATAGCTGTGTGTAAGCTGGATGTACAGGAGTAGTAGTGTGGTGGTGTAGTGACATAGCTGTGTGTGAGCTGGATGTACAGGAGTAGTAGTGTAGGATGGCGGTGTAGTAACATAGCTGTGTGTGAGCTGTGTGTACAGGAGTAGTAGTGTAGGATGTCTGTGTAGTGACATAGCTGTGTGTGAGCTGGATGTACAGGAGTAGTAGTGTAGGATGCGGTGTAGTGACATAGCTGTGTGTAAGCTGGATGTACAGGAGTAGTAGTGTATGATGGCGGAGTAGTGACATAGCTGTGTGTGAGCTGGATGTACAGGAGTAGTAGTGTAGGATGCGGTGTAGTGACATAGCTGTGTGTAAGCTGGATGTACAGGAGTAGTAGTGTAGTGTGGTGGTGTAGTGACATAGCTGTGTGTGAGATGGATGTACAGGAGTAGTAGTGTAGTGTGGTGGTGTAGTGACATAGCTGTGTGTGAGCTGGATGTACAGGAGTAGTAGTGTAGGATGGCGGTGTAGTTACATAGCTGTGTGTGAGCTGGATGTACAGGAGTAGTAGTGTATGATGGTGGTGTAGTGACATAGCTGTGTGTGAGCTGGATGTACAGGAGTAGTAGTGTATGATGGCGGAGTAGTGACATAGCTGTGTGTGAGCTGGATGTACAGGAGTAGTAGTGTAGGATGCGGTGTAGTGACATAGCTGTGTGTAAGCTGGATGTACAGGAGTAGTAGTGTATGATGGCGGAGTAGTGACATAGCTGTGTGTGAGCTGGATGTACAGGAGTAGTAGTGTAGGATGCGGTGTAGTGACATAGCTGTGTGTAAGCTGGATGTACAGGAGTAGTAGTGTATGATGGCGGAGTAGTGACATAGCTGTGTGTGAGCTGGATGTACAGGAGTAGTAGTGTAGGATGCGGTGTAGTGACATAGCTGTGTGTAAGCTGGATGTACAGGAGTAGTAGTGTAGTGTGGTGGTGTAGTGACATAGCTGTGTGTGAGATGGATGTACAGGAGTAGTAGTGTAGTGTGGTGGTGTAGTGACATAGCTGTGTGTGAGCTGGATGTACAGGAGTAGTAGTGTAGGATGCGGTGTAGTGACATAGCTGTGTGTAAGCTGGATGTACAGGAGTAGTAGTGTAGTGTGGTGGTGTAGTGACATAGCTGTGTGTGAGCTGGATGTACAGGAGTAGTAGTGTAGTGTGGTGGTGTAGTGACATACTGTGTGTAAGCTGGATGTACAGGAGTAGTAGTGTAGTGTGGTGGTGTAGTGACATAGCTGTGTGTGAGCTGGATGTACAGGAGTAGTAGTGTAGGATGGCGGTGTAGTAACATAGCTGTGTGTAAGCTGGATGTACAGGAGTAGTAGTGTAGTGTGGTGGTGTAGTGACATAGCTGTGTGTGAGCTGGATGTACAGGAGTAGTAGTGTAGTGTGGTGGTGTAGTGACATAGCTGTGTGTGAGCTGGATGTACAGGAGTAGTAGTGTAGGATGTCTGTGTAGTGACATAGCTGTGTGTGAGCTGGATGTACAGGAGTAGTAGTGTAGGATGTCTGTGTAGTGACATAGCTGTGTGTGAGCTGGATGTACAGGAGTAGTAGTGTATGATGGTGGTGTAGTGACATAGCTGTGTGTGAGCTGGATGTACAGGAGTAGCAGTGTAGGATGCGGTGTAGTGACATAGCTGTGTGTGAGCTGGATGTACAGGAGTAGTAGTGTAGTGTGGTGGTGTAGTGACATAGTTGTGTGTGAGATGGATGTACAGGAGTAGCAGTGTAGGATGCGGTGTAGTGACATAGCTGTGTGTGAGCTGGATGTACAGGAGTAGTAGTGTAGTGTGGTGGTGTAGTGACATAGCTGTGTGTGAGATGGATGTACAGGAGTAGCAGTGTAGGATGCGGTGTAGTGACATAGCTGTGTGTAAGCTGGATGTACAGGAGTAGTAGTGTAGTGTGGTGGTGTAGTGACATAGCTGTGTGTGAGATGGATGTACAGGAGTAGTAGTGTAGGATGGTGGAAAAAATGGCTAGTCTGCGCATCGTATGCACCGCAATGCACACGCGCGTCGTACAGGTACAAAGTCCATTGTGGTTTTGCACTGGTTCTAGCGACGATTCCAATCGCACAGCCGGCCGCAAGGTGATTGACAGAATGAGGGTGTTTGTGGGTGTCAACTGACCGTTTTCACGGAGTGTTTGGAAAAACGCAGGCGTGCCGGAGAAAACGCAGGCGTGGCTGGGTGAACGCTGGGCGGGTGTGTGATGTCAAAAGCCATCCCTCCAACGTTAGAATCATCGCACACAAAGAGTAACATCAGGGCTGGTCTTGTGTTGCACAAAATGTTTTTGCAGGCGCTCGGCTGCACAGGCGTTCGCACTTCTGCAAAGCGAAAATACACTCCCCCGTGGGCGGCGACTATACGTTTGCATGGCTGCTAAAAACTGCTAGCGAGCGATCAACTCGGAATGACCCCCATTATCTCCCGCATTGATTATTGCAATAGTCTCCTGACTGGTCTTACTAAGAAGAGACTCTCACCACTATAATCCATTCTGAATGCAGCTGCGAGGCTAATCTTCCTCGCTAGACGTTCATCGTCTGCAGATCCGCTCTGTCAGTCCCTCCATTGGTTACCTGTACTCTACCGCATTCAATATAAAATACTGTTACTCACACACAAGGCTATTAACCAAACTACACCAACGTACATCACTTCTCTTATCTCATAATATCTCCCTACCCGACCTCTCCGCTCTGCACAAGATCTGCGTCTCTCATCCACACTCATTACTTACCGACAATCTGGCTGCCCCCTCCGGGAGGAGGCAACCAGGCCGGAGCAGCAGGGGCGTGGCGAAGTGGATGATGATTAGGGGCGGGATTGGGGGGAGAGGCCGCATGATCACATCATCATGGCCCCACCCCCTATCTAGCAACGCCTATAATATTGGCATTGCAAGGCAGGGGGCGGGGATGACGCAAATCGCATCAGCTGACCCCCAGACCACCCACTTTGACCTACGCCGCTGAGGGTTTGTTAGGAGATGCAGATGGTGGGCGCTCGGCTGGGAGACTTGCCCACTCTTCCGGGGAGGCGGGAGCGCCACCCTATTTTCGGGAGCCTCACGGCCATTCCGGGAGAGTAGGCAAGTATGCCACACTCATTACTCGCTCCCATGCACGATTACAGGACTTTCATTGGGCTGCACCCACTCTGTGGAATGCCCTCCCACGCACAATAAGACTTTCCTCTAGTCTCCAAACCTTCAAGCGTTCCCTGAAAACTCACCTCTTAAAGCAAGCGTACCAAATTCCAGAACCGCTCACATAACTTTCATAAACCTTCCTATCAAATTGCATCCACTCAGAACAGTCCACACATATCCTCACATGTCTTCTCATTCTTCACTCTCCCTTCCTCTCTAACCTGGTTGATCATTGCTGTGATGTGATATCATACAGCCCACCAAGAACCTTTACAATCTGGCTGACAACTATGCAATAGATAGCACCTATCCCTGTGTATGGAGGGCCTTCCTACCTCTATGACTGTTATTACCCAGTATTCTTATATCATTGTTATTTCCAATTGTAAAGCGCAATGGAATTTGCTGCGCTATATAAGAAACAGGGCCGGTTCTAGCCCTTTTTGCGCCCCGGGCGGGAAGTAGGGGCGTGGCTTCATACAGGGGGCGTGGTCAGTTACGCCCCCTGTACAGTACAGTAGCGCCGCTGAAATGCTGTGCGGTGCGCGATGATGTCATCGTGCACCGCACAGCAAAGGTCCTCTCCACGAAGGCGACACAGCGGGCAGCGGGGGGCACAGCAGTAGCGGATCTTGCCATGGTGCGACGCCCTCCGGAAGGCGGCGCCCCGGGCAAAAGTCCTGCTTGTCCGTGGCAAGATCCGCTACTGATAAGAAACTGCTAATAAATAATAATAAATAATAGCTGTGTGTGAGCTGGATGTACAGGAGTAGTAGTGTAGGATGGCGGTGTAGTGACATAGCTGTGTGTGAGCTGGATGTACAGGAGTAGTAGTGTAGGATGGTGGTGTAGTGACATAGCTGTGTGTGAGCTGGATGTACAGGAGTAGTAGTGTAGGATGTGGTGTAGTGACATAGCTGTGTGTGAGCTGGATGTACAGGAGTAGTAGTGTAGGATGGCGGTGTAGTGACATAGCTGTGTGTGAGCTGGATGTACAGGAGTAGTAGTGTAGGATGGTGGTGTAGTGACATAGCTGTGTGTGAGCTGGATGTACAGGAGTAGTAGTGTAGGATGGCGGTGTAGTGACATAGCTGTGTGTGAGCTGGATGCACAGGAGTAGTAGTGTATGATGGCGGTGTAGTGACATAGCTGTGTGTGAGCTGGATGTACAGGAGTAGTAGTGTAGGATGGCGGTGTAGTGACATAGCTGTGTGTGAGCTGGATGTACAGGAGTAGTAGTGTAGGATGGCGGTGTAGTGACATAGCTGTGTGTGAGCTGGATGTACAGGAGTAGTAGTGTAGGATGGTGGTGTAGTGACATACTTTGTGTGAGCTGGATGTACAGGAGTAGTAGTGTAGGATGGTGGTGTAGTGACATAGCTGTGTGTGAGCTGGATGTACAGGAGTAGTAGTGTAGGATGGTGGTGTAGTGACATAGCTGTGTGTGAGCTGGATGTACAGGAGTAGTAGTGTAGGATGGTGGTGTAGTGACATAGCTGCGTGTGAGCTGGATGTACAGGAGTAGTAGTGTAGGTTGGCGGTGTAGTGACATAGCTGTGTGTGAGCTGGATGTACAGGAGTAGTAGTGTAGGATGGTGGTGTAGTGACATACTGTAGCTGTGTGTGAGCTGGATGTACAGGAGTAGTAATGTAGGATGGTGGTGTAGTGACATAGCTGTGTCTGAGCTGGATGTATAGGAGTAGTAGCGTAGGATGGTGGTTTAGTGACATAGCTGTGTGTGAGCTGGATGTGTAGGAGTAGTAGCGTAGGATGGTGGTGTAGTGACATAGCTGTGTGTGAACTGGATGTACAGGAGTAGTAGTGTAGTGTGGTGGTGTAGTGACATAGCTGTGTGTGAGCTGGATGTACAGGAGTAGTAGTGTAGGATGCGGTGTAGTGACATAGCTGTGTGTGAGCTGGATGTACAGGAGTAGTAGTGTAGGGTGGCGGTGTAGTGACATAGCTGTGTGTGAGCTGGATGTACAGGAGTAGTACTGTAGGATGCGGTGTAGTGACATAGCTGTGTGTGAGCTGTGTGTACAGGAGTAGTAGTGTAGGGTGGCAGTGTAGTGACATAGCTGTGTGTGAGCTGAATGTGCAGGAGTAGCAGTGTAGAATGCGGTGTAGTGACATAGCTGTGTGTGAGCTGGATGTACAGGAGTAGTAGTGTAAAGTGGTGGTGTAGAGACATAGTTGTGTGTGACCTGTGTGTACAGGAGTAGTAGTGAAGGATGCGGTGTAGTGACATAGCTGTGTGTGAGCTGGATGTACTGGAGTATTACAGTAGGATGCGGTGTACTGACATAGCTGTGTGTGAGCTGTGTGTACAGGAGTAGTAGTGTAGGGTGGCAGTGTAGTGACATAGCTGTGTGTGAGCTGGATGTAGAGAAGTAGCAGTGTAGAATGCGGTGTAGTGACATAGCTGTGTGTGAGCTGGATGTACAGGAGTAGTAGTGTAGGATGGCGGTGTAGTGACATAGCTGTGTGTGACCTGTGTGTACAGGAGTAGTAGTGTAGGATGCGGTGTAGTGACATAGCTGTGTGTGAGCTGGATGTACAGGAGTAGCAGTGTAGAATGCGGTGTAGTAACATTTTGTGAGCTGGATGTACTGGAGTAGTAGTGTAGGACGGTGGTGTAGTAACATAGTTGTGTATGAGCTGGATGTACAGGAGTAGTAGTGTATGATGGCGGTGTAGTGACATAGTAGTGTGTGATCCGGGTCTACAGGAGTAGTAGTGTAGGATGGTGGTGCAGTGACATA
Organism: Pseudophryne corroboree; assembly: GCF_028390025.1. NCBI lineage: Eukaryota > Metazoa > Chordata > Amphibia > Anura > Myobatrachidae > Pseudophryne > Pseudophryne corroboree. The sequence continues at coordinate 5,876,521 of NC_086449.1, read as the reverse complement.
GCTATGTGTGAGCTGGATGTACAGGAGTAGTAGTGTAGGATGGCAGTGTAGTGACATAGCTGTGTGTGAGCTGTGTGTACAGGAGTAGTAGTGTAGGATGGCGGTGTAGTGACATAGCTGTGTGTGAGCTGGATGTACAGGAGTAGTAGTGTAGGATGGTGGTGTAGTGACATAGTTGTGTGTGACCTGTGTGTACAGGAGTAGTAGTGAAGGATGCGGTGTAGTGACATAGCTGTGTGTGAGCTGTGTGTACAGGAGTAGTAGTGTAGGGTGGCGGTGTAGAGACATAGCTGTGTGTGAGCTGGATGTAGAGGAGTAGTAGTGTAGAATGCGGTGTAGTGACATAGCTGCTCAGAAACTGCACAATCTTTTTTTGTAGCAGCACTACGATCCTTTCGTTTGCTATTCTGCTATGCTAAGATACACTCCCAGAGGGCGGCGGCTTAGCGTTTGCACTGCTGCTAAAAGCAGCTAGCGAGCGAACAACTCGGAATGAGAGCCATAGCTGGGAGTGAGCTGGATGTACAGGAGTAATAGTGTAGGATGGCGGTATAGTGACATAGCTGTGTGTGAGCTGGATGTACAGGAGTAGTAGTGTAGGATGGCGGTGTAGGATGGTGGTGTAGTGACATAGCTGTGTGTGAGCTGTGTGTAAAGGAGTAGTAGTGTAGGATGGCGGAGTAGTGACATAGCTGGGAGTCAGCTGGATGTACAGGAGTAGTATTGTAGGATGGCGGTGTAGTGACATAGCTGTGTGTGAGCTGGATGTACAGGAGTAGTAGTGTAGGATGGCGGAGTAGTGACATAGCTGTGTGTGAGCTGGATGTACAGGAGTAGTAGTGTAGGATGGCGGTGTAATGACATAGCATCTGTGTGAGCTGGATGTACAGGAGTAGAAGTGTAGGATGTGGTGTAGTGACATAGGTGTGTGTGAGCTGGATGTATAGGAGCAGAGGTGTGGTATAGCGGTGTAGTGACATGCTGGGTGTACAGGAATAGAGGTGCGGTATAGCGGACAGCGGTGTAATGATATGCTGTGTGTACATGAATAGAGGTGCGGTATAGCGGTGTAGTGACATGTGTGTACAGGAATAGAGGTGTGGTAAGGCGGTGTAGTGTCATGCTGTGTGTACAGGAATAGAGGTGCGGTATAGCGGTGTACTGACATCGCTGTGTGTACAGGAATAGAGGTGGGGTATAGCGGTGTAGTGACATCGCTGTGTGTACAGGAATAGAGGTGGGGTATAGCGGTGTAGTGATATGCTGTGTGTACAGGAATAGAGGTGCGTTATAGCGGTGTAGTGATATGCTGTATGTACAGGAATAGAGGTACGGTATAGCGGTGTAGTGACACGCTGTGTGTACATGAATAGAGGTGTGGTATAGCGGTGTAGTGATATGCTGTGTGTACAGGAATAGAGGTGCGGTATGGCGGTGTAGTGACATCGCTGTGTGTACAGGAATAGAGGTGTGGTATAGCGGTGTAGTGACATGCTGTGTGTACAGGAATAGAGGTGGGGTATAGCGTTGTAGTGATATGCTGTATGTACAGGAATAGAGGTGTGGTATAGCGGTGTAGTGACACGCTGTGTGTACATGAATAGAGGTGCGGTATAGCGGTGTAGTGATATGCTGTGTGTACATGAATAGAGGTGCGGTATAGCGGTGTAGTGACATGTGTGTACAGGAATAGAGGTGTGGTAAGGCGGTGTAGTGTCATGCTGTGTGTACAGGAATAGAGGTGCGGTATAGCGGTGTACTGACATCGCTGTGTGTACAGGAATAGAGGTGGGGTATAGCGGTGTAGTGACATCGCTGTGTGTACAGGAATAGAGGTGGGGTATAGCGGTGTAGTGATATGCTGTGTGTACAGGAATAGAGGTGCGTTATAGCGGTGTAGTGATATGCTGTATGTACAGGAATAGAGGTACGGTATAGCGGTGTAGTGACACGCTGTGTGTACATGAATAGAGGTGTGGTATAGCGGTGTAGTGATATGCTGTGTGTACAGGAATAGAGGTGCGGTATGGCGGTGTAGTGACATCGCTGTGTGTACAGGAATAGAGGTGTGGTATAGCGGTGTAGTGACATGCTGTGTGTACAGGAATAGAGGTGGGGTATAGCGTTGTAGTGATATGCTGTATGTACAGGAATAGAGGTGTGGTATAGCGGTGTAGTGACACGCTGTGTGTACATGAATAGAGGTGCGGTATAGCGGTGTAGTGATATGCTGTGTGTACATGAATAGAGGTGCGGTATAGCGGTGTAGTGACATGTGTGTACAGGAATAGAGGTGTGGTAAGGCGGTGTAGTGTCATGCTGTGTGTACAGGAATAGAGGTGCGGTATAGCGGTGTAGTGACATCGCTGTGTGTACAGGAATAGAGGTGGGGTATAGCGGTGTAGTGATATGCTGTGTGTACAGGAATAGAGGTGCGTTATAGCGGTGTAGTGATATGCTGTATGTACAGGAATAGAGGTGCGGTATAGCGGTGTAGTGACACGCTGTGTGTACATGAATAGAGGTGTGGTATAGCGGTGTAGTGACGTGCTGTGTGTACAGGAATATAGGTGCGGTATGGCGGTGTAGAGACATCGCTGTGTGTACAGGAATAGAGGTGTGGTATAGCGGTGTAGTGACATGCTGTGTGTACAGGAATAGAGGTGGGGTATAGCGTTGTAGTGATATGCTGTATGTACAGGAATAGAGGTGTGGTATAGCGGTGTAGTGACACGCTGTGTGTACATGAATAGAGGTGTGGTATAGCGGTGTAGTGATATGCTGTATGTACAGGAATAGAGGTGCGGTATAGCGGTGTAGTGACACGCTGTGTGTACATGAATAGAGGTGTGGTATAGCGGTGTAGTGACATGCTGTGTGTACAGGAATAGAGGTGAGGTATAGCGGTGTAGCGACGTGCTGTGTGTACTGGAATAGAGGTGGGGTATAACGGTGTAGTGAAATGCTGAGTGTACAGGAATAGAGGTGTGGTATAGCGGTGTAGTGATATGCTGTGTGTACAGGAATAGAGGTGGGGTATAGCGGTGTAGTGATATGCTGTATGTACAGGAATAGAGGTGTGGTATAGCGGTGTAGTGACATGCTGTGTGTACAGGAATAGAGGTGGGGTATAGCGGTGTAGTGACATGCTGTGTGTACAGGAATAGAGGTGTGGTATAGCGGTGTAGTGACATGCTGTGTGTACAGGAATAGAGGTGTGGTATAGCGGTGTAGTGACATGCTGTGTGTACAGGAATAGAGGTGTGGTATAGCGGTGTAGTGACATGCTGTGTGTACAGGAATAGAGGTACGGTATGGCGGTGTAGTGACATACTGTGTGTACAGGAATAGAGGTGCGGTATGGCGGTGTAGTGACATGCTGTGTGTACAGGAATAGAGGTGTGGTATAGCGGTGTAGTGACGTGCTGTGTGTACAGGAATAGAGGTGGTGTATAGCGGTGTAGTGACATGCTGTGTGTACAGGAATAGAGGTGCGGTATAGCGGTGTAGTGACATGCTGTGTGTACAGGAATAGGGGTGCGGTATGGCGGTGTAGTGACATGCTGTGTGTACAGGAATAGAGGTGCGGTATGGCGGTGTAGTGACATGCTGTGTGTACAGGAATAGAGGTGCGGTATGGCGGTGTAGTGATATGCTGTGTGTACATGAATAGAGGTGTGGTATGGCGGTGTAGTGACATGCTGTGTGTACAGGAATAGAGGTGTGGTATAGCGGTGTAGTGACATGCTGTGTGTACATGAATAGAGGTGTGGTATAGCGGTGTAGTGACATGCTGTGTGTACAGGAATAGAGGTGGGGTATAGCGGTGTATTGACATGGAGTGTGTAAAGGAATAGAGGTGTGGTATAGCGGTGTAGTGACATGCTGTGTGTACAGGAATAGAGGTGGGGTATAGCGGTGTAGTGACATCGCTGTGTGTACAGGAATAGAGGTGGGGTATAGCGGTGTAGTGACATGTGTGTACAGTAATAGAGGTGCGGTATGGCGGTGTAGTGACATGCTGTGTGTACAGGAATAGAGGTGCGGTGTAGTGACATGCTGTGTGTACAGGAATAGAGGTGAGGTATAGCGGTGTAGAGACATGCTGTGTGTACAGGAATAGAGGTGTGGTATAGCGGTGTAGTGACATGCTGTGTGTACAGGAATAGAGGTGCGGTATGGCGGTGTCTTGACATGGAGTGTGTACAGGAATAGAGGTGTGGTATAGCGGTGTAGTGACATGCTGTGTGTACAGGAATAGAGGTGTTGTATAGCGGTGTAGTGACATGCTGTGTGTACAGGAATAGAGGTGTGGTATAGCGGTGTAGTGACATGCTGTGTGTACAGGAATAGAGGTGGGGTATAGCGTTGTAGTGATATGCTGTATGTACAGGAATAGAGGTGTGGTATAGCGGTGTAGTGACACGCTGTGTGTACATGAATAGAGGTGCGGTATAGCGGTGTAGTGATATGCTGTGTGTACATGAATAGAGGTGCGGTATAGCGGTGTAGTGACATGTGTGTACAGGAATAGAGGTGTGGTAAGGCGGTGTAGTGTCATGCTGTGTGTACAGGAATAGAGGTGCGGTATAGCGGTGTAGTGACATCGCTGTGTGTACAGGAATAGAGGTGGGGTATAGCGGTGTAGTGATATGCTGTGTGTACAGGAATAGAGGTGCGTTATAGCGGTGTAGTGATATGCTGTATGTACAGGAATAGAGGTGCGGTATAGCGGTGTAGTGACACGCTGTGTGTACATGAATAGAGGTGTGGTATAGCGGTGTAGTGACGTGCTGTGTGTACAGGAATATAGGTGCGGTATGGCGGTGTAGAGACATCGCTGTGTGTACAGGAATAGAGGTGTGGTATAGCGGTGTAGTGACATGCTGTGTGTACAGGAATAGAGGTGGGGTATAGCGTTGTAGTGATATGCTGTATGTACAGGAATAGAGGTGTGGTATAGCGGTGTAGTGACACGCTGTGTGTACATGAATAGAGGTGTGGTATAGCGGTGTAGTGATATGCTGTATGTACAGGAATAGAGGTGCGGTATAGCGGTGTAGTGACACGCTGTGTGTACATGAATAGAGGTGTGGTATAGCGGTGTAGTGACATGCTGTGTGTACAGGAATATAGGTGAGGTATAGCGGTGTAGCGACGTGCTGTGTGTACTGGAATAGAGGTGGGGTATAACGGTGTAGTGAAATGCTGAGTGTACAGGAATAGAGGTGTGGTATAGCGGTGTAGTGATATGCTGTGTGTACAGGAATAGAGGTGGGGTATAGCGGTGTAGTGATATGCTGTATGTACAGGAATAGAGGTGTGGTATAGCGGTGTAGTGACATGCTGTGTGTACAGGAATAGAGGTGGGGTATAGCGGTGTAGTGACATGCTGTGTGTACAGGAATAGAGGTGTGGTATAGCGGTGTAGTGACATGCTGTGTGTACAGGAATAGAGGTGTGGTATAGCGGTGTAGTGACATGCTGTGTGTACAGGAATAGAGGTGTGGTATAGCGGTGTAGTGACATGCTGTGTGTACAGGAATAGAGGTACGGTATGGCGGTGTAGTGACATACTGTGTGTACAGGAATAGAGGTGCGGTATGGCGGTGTAGTGACATGCTGTGTGTACAGGAATAGAGGTGTGGTATAGCGGTGTAGTGACGTGCTGTGTGTACAGGAATAGAGGTGGTGTATAGCGGTGTAGTGACATGCTGTGTGTACAGGAATAGAGGTGCGGTATAGCGGTGTAGTGACATGCTGTGTGTACAGGAATAGGGGTGCGGTATGGCGGTGTAGTGACATGCTGTGTGTACAGGAATAGAGGTGCGGTATGGCGGTGTAGTGACATGCTGTGTGTACAGGAATAGAGGTGCGGTATGGCGGTGTAGTGATATGCTGTGTGTACATGAATAGAGGTGTGGTATGGCGGTGTAGTGACATGCTGTGTGTACAGGAATAGAGGTGTGGTATAGCGGTGTAGTGACATGCTGTGTGTACATGAATAGAGGTGTGGTATAGCGGTGTAGTGACATGCTGTGTGTACAGGAATAGAGGTGGGGTATAGCGGTGTATTGACATGGAGTGTGTAAAGGAATAGAGGTGTGGTATAGCGGTGTAGTGACATGCTGTGTGTACAGGAATAGAGGTGGGGTATAGCGGTGTAGTGACATCGCTGTGTGTACAGGAATAGAGGTGGGGTATAGCGGTGTAGTGACATGTGTGTACAGTAATAGAGGTGCGGTATGGCGGTGTAGTGACATGCTGTGTGTACAGGAATAGAGGTGCGGTGTAGTGACATGCTGTGTGTACAGGAATAGAGGTGAGGTATAGCGGTGTAGAGACATGCTGTGTGTACAGGAATAGAGGTGTGGTATAGCGGTGTAGTGACATGCTGTGTGTACAGGAATAGAGGTGCGGTATGGCGGTGTAGTGACATGGAGTGTGTACAGGAATAGAGGTGTGGTATAGCGGTGTAGTGACATGCTGTGTGTACAGGAATAGAGGTGTTGTATAGCGGTGTAGTGACATGCTGTGTGTACAGGAATAGAGGTGTGGTATAGCGGTGTAGTGACATGCTGTGTGTACAGGAATAGAGGTGCGGTATGGCGGTGTAGAGACATGGAGTGTGTACAGGAATAGAGGTGTGGTATAGCGGTGTAGTGACATGCTGTGTGTACAGGAATAGAGGTGTGGTATAGCGGTGTAGTGACATGCTGTGTGTACAGGAATAGAGGTGCGGTATGGCGGTGTAGTGACGTGCTGTGTGTACAGGAATAGAGGTGCGGTATGGCGGTGTAGTGACGTGCTGTGTGTACAGGAATAGAGGTGCGGTATGGCGGTGTAGTGACATGCTGTGTGTACAGGAATAGAGGTGCGGTATGGCGGTGTAGTGACATGCTGTGTGTACAGGAATAGAGGTGTTGTATAGCGGTGTAGTGACATGCTGTGTGTACAGGAATAGAGGTGTGGTATAGCGGTGTAGTGACATGCTGTGTGTACAGGAATAGAGGTGCGGTATGGCGGTGTAGAGACATGGAGTGTGTACAGGAATAGAGGTGTGGTATAGCGGTGTAGTGACATGCTGTGTGTACAGGAATAGAGGTGTGGTATAGCGGTGTAGTGACATGCTGTGTGTACAGGAATAGAGGTGCGGTATGGCGGTGTAGTGACGTGCTGTGTGTACAGGAATAGAGGTGCGGTATGGCGGTGTAGTGACGTGCTGTGTGTACAGGAATAGAGGTGCGGTATGGCGGTGTAGTGACATGCTGTGTGTACAGGAATAGAGGTGCGGTATGGCGGTGTAGTGACATCCTCTCTCTCTCCCAGCAGGAAGACTCTACCATGAGCTTGGGGAAGAAGCGCAGTGGATTCCAGATCACCAGTGTGACCACTGACTACCAGCCTTCCTCACCACTGTCCCCTATCTCTGTGGAGCGCTCTCCATCCCCAACACCCCCCAATGGCCCTCGTTCACCCCCCACTTCCCGCTTCCGGCTGGTGCGACTGGATCAGGCTCCGCTGGGGGGAGGACGGAGGTATCAGAAGGGGCGATGGACATGTGTAGAGTTTTACCACCAGGAGGTGGGCGCCCAGCACAGGGCTGGAGCAGGACACTCCCTGGATTCCGGTCTCCCCCGAGCTACCCCAACCTCACCCTTACTGCTCTCACCCGGTGCCGGGGCAAAGGGCCAGCTCATCCCCAGGTCCATAGGGGTCCCTCTACTGGGCACCGCCACAGAGAGAGAGGCCGCAGCTCTGGTGAGTCCTCATGTACATAATACTGTGGTCCCTCAGTGTCACCCTGCAGGGGGAGGGGCAGGCTCATATCTCCCTTCTGTCTGTGTCACCCTGCATGAGGAGGGACAGGCTCATAGCTCCCTTCTGTCTGTGTCACCCTGCAGGAGGAGGGACAGGCTCATATCTCCCTTCTGTCTGTGTCACCCTGCAGGGGGGTGGAGGGGGGGGGGGGGCAGGCTCACAGCTCCCTTCTGTCTGTGTCACCCTGCAGGGGGAGGGGCAGGCTCATAGCTCTCTTCTGTCTGTGTCACCCTGCAGGAGGAGGGACAGGCTCATATCTCCCTTCTGTCTGTGTCACCCTGCAGGGGGGGGGGGGGGGGGGGCAGGCTCACAGCTCCCTTCTGTCTGTGTCACCCTGCAGGGGGAGGGACAGGCTCATATCTCCCTTCTGTCTGTGTCACCCTGCAGGAGGAGGGACAGGCTCATATCTCCCTTCTGTCTGTGTCACCCTGCAGGGGGGGGGGGGGAGGGGGGGGGGCAGGCTCACAGCTCCCTTCTGTCTGTGTCACCCTGCAGGGGGAGGGGCAGGCTCATAGCTCTCTTCTGTCTGTGTCACCCTGCAGGAGGAGGGATAGGCTCATATCTCCCTTCTGTCTGTGTCACCCTGCAGGGGGAGGGGCAGGCTCACAGCTCCCTTCTGTCTGTGTCACCCTGCAGGGGGAGGGACAGGCTCATATCTCCCTTCTGTCTGTGTCACCCTGCAGGGGGAGGGGCAGGCTCATATCTCCCTTCTGTCTGTGTCACCCTGCAGGGGGAGGGGCAGGCTCATATCTCCCTTCTGTCTGTGTCACCCTGCAGGAGGAGGGGCAGGCTCATATCTCCCTTCTGTCTGTGTCACCCTGCAGGGGGAGGGACAGGCTCATATCTCCCTTCTGTCTGTGTCACCCTGCAGGGGGAGGGGCAGGCTCATATCTCCCTTCTGTCTGTGTCACCCTGCAGGAGGAGGGGCAGGCTCATATCTCCCTTCTGTCTGTGTCACCCTGCAGGAGGAGGGATAGGCTCATATCTCCCTTCTGTCTGTGTCACCCTGCAGGGGGGGGGGGGGGGGGGGCAGGCTCACAGCTCCCTTCTGTCTGTGTCACCCTGCAGGGGGAGGGACAGGCTCATATCTCCCTTCTGTCTGTGTCACCCTGCAGGGGGAGGGGCAGGCTCATAGCTCTCTTCTGTCTGTGTCACCCTGCAGGAGGAGGGACAGGCTCATATCTCCCTTCTGTCTGTGTCACCCTGCAGGGGGAGGGGCAGGCTCATAGCTCCCTTCTGTCTGTGTCACCCTGCAGGGGGGGGGGGGGGGGCAGGCTCACAGCTCCCTTCTGTCTGTGTCACCCTGCAGGGGGAGGGACAGGCTCATATCTCCCTTCTGTCTGTGTCACCCTGCAGGAGGAGGGACAGGCTCATATCTCCCTTCTGTCTGTGTCACCCTGCAGGGGGAGGGGCAGGCTCATAGCTCTCTTCTGTCTGTGTCACCCTGCAGGGGGAGGGGCAGGCTCATAGCTCCCTTCTGTCTGTGTCACCCTGCAGGGGGAGGGACAGGCTCATATCTCCCTTCTGTCTGTGTCACCCTGCAGGAGCAGGGACAGGCTCATATCTCCCTTCTGTCTGTGTCACCCTGCAGGGGGGGGGGGCAGGCTCACAGCTCCCTTCTGTCTGTGTCACCCTGCAGGGGGAGGGGCAGGCTCATAGCTCTCTTCTGTCTGTGTCACCCTGCAGGAGGAGGGACAGGCTCATATCTCCCTTCTGTCTGTGTCACCCTGCAGGGGGGGGGGGGGCAGGCTCACAGCTCCCTTCTGTCTGTGTCACCCTGCAGGGGGAGGGACAGGCTCATATCTCCCTTCTGTCTGTGTCACCCTGCAGGAGGAGGGACAGGCTCATATCTCCCTCCTGTCTGTGTCACCCTGCAGGGGGGGGGGGGGGGGGGGCAGGCTCACAGCTCCCTTCTGTCTGTGTCACCCTGCAGGGGGAGGGGCAGGCTCATAGCTCTCTTCTGTCTGTGTCACCCTGCAGGAGGAGGGACAGGCTCATATCTCCCTTCTGTCTGTGTCACCCTGCAGAAGGAGGGACAGGCTCATATCTCCCTTCTGTCTGTGTCACCCTGCAGGGGGGGGGGGGGGGGGGGGCAGGCTCACAGCTCCCTTCTGTCTGTGTCACCCTGCAGGGGGAGGGACAGGCTCATATCTCCCTTCTGTCTGTGTCACCCTGCAGGGGGAGGGGCAGGCTCATAGCTCTCTTCTGTCTGTGTCACCCTGCGGGGGGAGGGGCAGGCTCATAGCTCCCTTCTGTCTGTGTCACCCTGCAGGGGGAGGGGCAGGCTCATATCTCCCTTCTGTCTGTCACCCTGCACGGGGAGGGGCAGGCTCATATCTCCCTTCTGTCTGTGTCACCCTGCAGGAGGAGGGACAGGCTCATATCTCCCTTCTGTCTGTGTCACCTTGCAGGGGGGGGGGGGGGGGAGGGCAGGCTCACAGCTCCCTTCTGTCTGTGTCACCCTGCAGGGGGAGGGACAGGCTCATAGCTCCCTTCTGTCTGTGTCACCCTGCAGGGGGAGGGGCAGGCTCATATCTCCCTTCTGTCTGTCACCCTGCAGGGGGAGGGGCAGGCTCATATCTCCCTTCTGTCTGTGTCACCCTGCAGGGGGAGGGACAGGCTCATAGCTCCCTTCTGTCTGTGTCACCCTGCAGGGGGAGGGGCAGGCTCAGTGGGCATAGATAAGGGTAAACCCCAATAGCTACTGCCGTTGATAAGGCAATAACGTTCCGGATTACATTTACACATAATAATAGTAATAATAGAGCAGTGCGGGGTCTGAATGGAAATTATACACTTCTGATGATTGTATTTTGGTATTTTTTCCTTGGCAGCGATCTCCTCTGCCTCTTCCAGCGTCACCGCCCAACACTACGCAGAGCGGCGCGCGTCCCGGACGCCCGGTTTCCGATGTATTCAATGAACGACTTTTGCTGGCTCAGACGGTTTTCAACATGGGAGACGAGATGGAACAGTGCAGGTATGGGGCCGGGGGCCGCGCAGTCACAACCATGAATCCAGATCCCTCTAACCTCAGGAGGGCTTCTGCACAATTGTTCCTGTTTATAGCGGTAACTGCTGGCTCAGCACATACCAGTAATACTCTCCACTGATTGGACGGCCTGGGTGGGTAGGTACGAAAATAAAGGGCCACACTCTGAGCCCATGGGGTAGACTGGGCATTTAGGACGCTGTTCCCAGTACTTGGTTATAACCCGTTAAAGATAATGTGAATTTTACACGTTCTATAGGTGGTGGAGATGGGCCGTATAGGATACATAATGGGAAAGGGCAATTTTATCTGTACAAAGGCCGCTGTAATAAAGAGATATAAGCAATAGACCAGTCACTGCCACCAAACATACCCTTAGCACAGTGAAACGCGCCTTAGCACAGTGAAATACACCGTAGCACAGTGAAACGCACCTTAGTACAGTGAAATGCGACTTAGCACAGTGAAATGCGCCTTAGCACAGTGAAATACACCTTGGCCCAGTGATACGCGTCTTAACACAGTGAAATGCGCCTTATCACAGTGAAATGCGCCTTATCACAGTGAAACGCGCCTTAGCACAGTGAAACACGCCTTAGTACAGTGAAACGCGCCTTAGCACAGTGAAACGCGCCTTAGCACAGTGAAATGCGCCTTAGCACAGTGAAACGCGATGGTAGGGGTGCAGTGCAGGACAAGAGACGGCTCTCAGACAAGCTCCTCGCTGGAATGTTCCTGTGGAATGTGAGGTGGGAATTTCACAGGCAGACACTAAACCCTGAGGCTCATAGAAACACCGTACACAGCACTTCTATGTATATAGCACCAGCACACCCCACAGTGGGCAACAGGAAACTTGCAGCAATAAAACAGGACTGAGTATTGCCAAACACACAGAGAGAAGAGAGCCCTGCCCCCATCAGAAACATCTATGTAGTAACCTCCCCCACATCGATGAGACTGTAAGCTCATGTGTCTAGGGGCATCATGTAATTGTACACTGCGTGTAATAATCTCCTTACTAAGGCAGGGCTATATATAAAGAGTAATAATAATTATATTACTACTGGCACTCATTCTGATCTCTCTGTCTCCCCAACCTCACTGGCTCCTGTGTAACAGTATGGAGGCCATAGACAACAAGATAGAACAGGCTATGGTGAGTAACTAGTCTCTCTGCTATTCCTGTACTGACCCCCCACACACAGCTCTGTCACTACACCTCCATCCTGTCCTGTATCTCCCTGCTATTCCTGTACTGACCCCACACACACACAGATCTGTCACTACACCTCCATCCTGTCCTGTATCTCTCTGCTACTCCTGTACTCTCCTCACACAAACACAGCTCTGTCACTACACCTCCATCCTGTCCTGTATCTCTCTACTATTCCTGTACTGACCCCACACACACACACAGCTCTGTCACTACACCTCCATCGTGTCCTGTGTCTCTCTACTATTCCTGTACTGACCCCACACACACAGCTCTGTCACTACACCTCCATCCTGTCCTGTATCTCTCTGCTATTCCTGTACTGACCCTACACACACAGCTGTCACTACACCTCCATCCTGTCCTGTATCTCTCTACTATTCCTGTACTGACCTCACACACACAGCTCTGTCACTACACCTCCATCCTGTCCTGTATCTCTCTACTATTCCTGTACTAACCTCACACACACACACACACAGCTCTGTCACTACACCTCCATCCTGTCCTGTATCTCTCTACTTTTCCTGTACTGACCCCACACACACAGCTCTGTCACTACACCTCCATCCTGTCCTGTATCTCTCTACTATTCCTGTACTGACCCCACACACACAGCTGTCACTACACCTCCATCCTGTCCTGTATCTCTCTATTCCTGTACTGACCCCACACACACAGCTGTCACTACACCTCCATCCTGTCCTGTATCTCTCTACTATTCCTGTACTGACCTCACACACACACAGTCCTGTCACTACACCTCCATCCTGTCCTGTATCTCTCTATTCCTGCACTGACCTCACACACACACAGCTCTGTCACTACACCTCCATCCTGTCCTGTATCTCTCTATTCCTGCACTGACCACACACACACACAGCTCTGTCACTACACCTCCATCCTGTCCTGTATCTCTCTACTATTCCTGTACTGACCTCACAAACACAGCTCTGTCACTACACCTCCATCCTGTCCTGTATCTCTCTACTATTCCTGTACTGACCCCACACACACACAGTCTGTCACTACACCTTCATCCTGTCCTGTATCTCTCTACTATTCCTGTACTGACCCCACACACACAGCTGTCACTACACCTCCATCCTGTCCTGTATCTCCCTACTATTCCTGTACTGACCACAAACACACAGCTGTCACTACACCTCCATCCTGCTCTGTATCTCTCTACTATTCCTGTACTGACCTTACACACACACAGCTCTGTCACTACACCTCCATCCTGTCCTGTATCTCTCTACTATTCCTCTACTGACCCCTCACACAGCGCTCTGTCACTACACCTCCATCCTGTCCTGTATCTCTCTACTATTCCTGTACTGACACCTCACACACACACAGCTCTGTCACTACACCTCCATCCTGTCCTGTATCTCTCTACTATTCCTGTACTGACCACACACACACAGCTCTGTCACTACACCTCCATCCTGTCCTGTATCTCTCTATTCCTGCACTGACCTCACACACACACACACACACACACACACACACACACACACACACACACACACACACACACAGCTCTGTCCCTACACCTCCATCCTGTCCTGTATCTCTCTACTATTCCTGTACTAACCCCACATACACACACACACACACACACACACACACACACACACACACACACACACACACACACACACACACACACACACAGCTCTGTTACTACAACTCCATCCAGTCCTGTATCTCTCTACTATTCCTGTACTGACCTCTCACACACACAGCTCTGTCACTACACCTCCATCTTGTCCTGTATCTTTCTACTATTCCTGTACTGACCCCACACACACAGTTGTCACTACACCTCCATCCTGTCCTGTATCTCTCTACTATTCCTGTACTGACCCCACACACACAGCTGTCACTACACCTCCATCCTGTCCTGTATCTCTCTACTATTCCTGTACTGACCCCACACAGACACAGCTCTGTCACTACACCTCCATCTTGTCCTGTATCTTTCTACTATTCCTGTACTGACCCTACACACACAGCTGTCACTACACCTCCATCCTGTCCTGTATCTCTCTACTATTCCTGTACTGACCCCACACACACAGCTCTGTCATTACACCTCCTTCCTGTCCTGTATCTCTCTGCTATTCCTGCACTGACCCCACACACAGCTCTGTCACTACACTTCCATCCTGTCCTGTATCTCTCTACTATTCCTGTACTGACCCCACACACACACACACACACACACACACACACACACACACACACACACACACACACACACAGTCTGTCACTACACCTCCATCCTGTCCTATATCTCTCTACTATTCCTGTACTGACCCCTCACACACAGCTGTCACTACACCTCCATCCTATCCTGTATCTCTCTACTATTCCTGTACTGACCTCACACACACAGCTCTGTCACTACACCTCCATCCTGTCCTATATCTCTCTACTATTCCTGTACTGACCACACACACACAGCTCTGTCACTACACCTCCATCCTGTCCTGTATCTCTCTACTATTCCTGTACTGACCCCACAGACACACAGCTCTGTCACTACACCTCCATCCTGTCCTATATCTCTCTACTATTCCTGTACTGACCCCTCACACACAGCTGTCACTACACCTCCATCCTATCCTGTATCTCTCTACTATTCCTGTACTGACCTCACACACACAGCTCTGTCACTACACCTCCATCCTGTCCTATATCTCTCTACTATTCCTGTACTGACCTCACACACACAGCTCTGTCGCTACACCTCCATCCTGTCCTGTATCCCTCTACTATTCCTGTACTGACCCCACAGACACACAGCTCTGTCACTACACCTCCATCCTGTCCTATATCTCTCTACTATTCCTGTACTGACCCCTCACACACAGCTGTCACTACACCTCCATCCTATCCTGTATCTCTCTACTATTCCTGTACTGACCCCACACACAGCTCTGTCACTATACCTCCATCCTGTCCTGTATCTCTCTACTATTCCTGTACTGACCCCACAGACAGCTCTGTCACTACACCTCCATCCTATCCTGTATCTCTCTACTATTCCTGTACTGACCCCACACACAGCTCTGTCACTATACCTCCATCCTGTCCTGTATCTCTCTACTATTCCTGTACTGACCCCACACACAGCTCTGTCACTACACCTCCATCCTGTCCTGTATCTCTCTACTATTCCTGTACTGACCACACACACACAGCTCTGTCACTACACCTCCATCCTGTCCTGTATCTCTCTACTATTCCTGTACTGACCTCACACACACACACACACAGCTCTGTCACTACACCTCCATCCTGTCCTATATCTCTCTACTATTCCTGTACTGACCCCTCACACACAGCTGTCACTACACCTCCATCCTATCCTGTATCTCTCTACTATTCCTGTACTGACCTCACACAGACAGCTCTGTCACTACACCTCCATCCTGTCCTATATCTCTCTACTATTCCTGTACTGACCACACACACACAGCTCTGTCACTACACCTCCATCCTGTCCTGTATCTCTCTACTATTCCTGTACTGACCCCACAGACACACAGCTCTGTCACTACACCTCCATCCTGTCCTATATCTCTCTACTATTCCTGTACTGACCCCTCACACACAGCTGTCACTACACCTCCATCCTATCCTGTATCTCTCTACTATTCCTGTACTGACCTCACACACACAGCTCTGTCACTACACCTCCATCCTGTCCTATATCTCTCTACTATTCCTGTACTGACCTCACACACACAGCTCTGTCACTACACCTCCATCCTGTCCTGTATCCCTCTACTATTCCTGTACTGACCTCACACACACACAGCTCTGTCACTACACCTCCATCCTGTCCTGTATCTCTCTGCTATTCCTGTACTGACCCCACACACAGCCCTGTCACTACACCTCCATCCTGTCCTGTATCTCTCTACTATTCCTGTACTGACCCCACACACACAGCCCTGTCACTACACCTCCATCCTGTCCTGTATCTCTCTACTATTCCTGTACTGACCCCACAGACACACAGCTCTGTCACTACACCTCCATCCTGTCCTATATCTCTCTACTATTCCTGTACTGACCCCTCACACACAGCTGTCACTACACATCCATCCTATCCTGTATCTCTCTACTATTCCTGTACTGACCTCACACACACACAGCTCTGTCACTACACCTCCATCCTGTCCTATATCTCTCTACTATTCCTGTACTGACCCCACACACACAGCTCTGTCACTACACCTCCATCCTGTCCTATATCTCTCTACTATTCCTGTACTGACCCCTCACACACAGCTGTCACTACACCTCCATCCTATCCTGTATCTCTCTACTATTCCTGTACTGACCCCACACACAGCTCTGTCACTATACCTCCATCCTGTCCTGTATCTCTCTACTATTCCTGTACTGACCCCACACACAGCTCTGTCACTACACCTCCATCCTATCCTGTATCTCTCTACTATTCCTGTACTGACCCCCCACACACAGCCCTGTCACTACACCTCCATCCTATCCTGTATCTCTCTACTATTCCTGTACTGACCCCCCACACACACAGATCTGTCACTACACCTCCATCCTGTCCTGTATCTCTCTACTATTCCTGTACTGACCTCTCACACACACACAGCTCTGTCACTACACCTCCATCCTGTCCTGTATCCCTCTACTATTCCTGTACTGACACCACACACACACACACACACACAGTTCTGTCACTACACCTCCATCCTGTCCTGTATCTCTCTACTATTCCTGTACTGACCTCACACACACACAGCTCTGTCACTACACCTCCATCCCGTCCTGTCTCTCTCTACTATTCCTGTACTGACCTCACACACACACAGCTCTGTCACTACACCTCCATCCTGTCCTGTATCTCTCTACTATTACTGTACTGACCTCACACACACACAGCTCTGTCACTACACCTCCATCCTGTCCTGTATCTCTCTACTATTCCTGTACTGACCCCACACACACACAGCTCTGTCACTACACCTCCATCCTGTCCTGTATCTGTCTACTATTCCTGTACTGACCTCACACAGCTCTGCCACTACACCTCCATCCTGTCCTGTATCTGTCTACTATTCCTGTAC